>NC_060950.1:25712442-25724942 GCF_022045245.1 Lucilia cuprina | reverse complement strand
AAGACTAGTATAGAACTTGGTTTATAATTATGAACTTAAAAGCCCTATTTGGCTGGTTCAGTTCTATGGGGCCTAAGTGAAATAATGAACCGATGTTAACCATTTTCAATAGGCTTCGTCTACAGTACCATAAAAGATCATGTTGTAGTTTGATTACAATGTTTACAAGTCCTATTCGGGGGTACAATTGTATGGGGGCTAGGTAAAATAATATACGTATCTTAACCATTTTCAATAGGGTTCGTCCCTGGGACAATAGAAGATCATGTACCAAATTTTATTCAATTATCTTCAATATTGCGGCCTATAATTTGATTACATTGTTTACAAACTCTATTCGGGGGTTCAGTTGTATGGGGGATAGGTGAAATAATGGACCAATGTTTACCATTTTCAATAAGCCTCGTCTACGGTGGCATAGATGATCACGTGCCAAATTTCATTGAATTATCTTCTAAATTGCGGCCTGTAGTTTGATTACAAGGTTTACAAGCCCTATTCGGGGGTACAGTTGTAAGGGGGCTAGGTAATGGACCGATCTTAACCATTTTCAATAGGGCTCGTCAGTGGAACAATAGAAGATCATGTACCTAATTTCATTCAATTATCTTCAAAATTGCGGCCTATAGTTTGAGTACAAAGTTTACATGGACGGACGTACAGACGGATGGACATAGCTAACTCGACTCAGAAAATGATTCTAAGGCGATTGGTATACTTTAAGATGGTTATAAGACCAATATTACTGTGCATTACAAAAATCAGCACAAACCCAATATACCCTCCCCACTAAAGTGGTGTAGGGTATAAAAAATATATATAAACAAACAATTGAAAATAATAATAACAATTGACTATATACACCAATTATTATATTAGCAGTAAATAGTTTTGATACTAAGTATTATTATTGCTGCTGTTTGTTGACACAGCATTCGGGGAAAATTGCAGGTATATTTATTTACAGTTCGCTATTGTTACAATCTGTATATATTTTTATAGAAACGAGTTGTGAAACAGATCGATTAATTGATTATCGTATAGCCTTAATCGACAATAGAGTATTTTATTCCTTTATAAAAATTCCATCTTAGCTAATTAATGATACATGTTGAGATTCAACAATGGACAATGGCGAAACGCTCCATCACAGTATGTCCTCTAAATTGTAGGTGAAATGTTCGAAAACATTCAGTATGGTATTCAGTGATTTTTAGAAATACACATTTTTCGAATCCTGAAAACTGTGACTGTCAATTTGCGTTGAAGTATTTTTCGGAAATAGTCCTTATATGGGAATTGTGACCAATTATGGACCAAATGGAAAAATTAATAGTGATTTATGTGCATTTATAGTAAATTCAAGTCAAATTTTATCCCAATTTCTTCATTAAATAAGGAAATTTTATGTGCGTTTAAGTGATTTTCGGAAGTGGACTTTATATATGGCAGCTCAAATTATTTAGACTGTTTCGTTAATAATATCCTGCATGAAGTCCCCATGTTCAAGAAACCAAACTAAGTTGGTAGGAGATATATACACCACGCTTTCCTTGGAGGAACTTCGACTTTAAAAAGTCTATCAAGGTTTGGTGTGGTGTCGGATGATTGGCTTAAGATTTGAGGCAGTAGATTTGAAATCCTTGCATGTCTATATGTTCTTGATCTCCAACGTCCGAGGGAATGAATATATGAAAATTATCTTAGCTGTTGAATTATTCATAGAGCATTTGTTATTCCCAGGAATGCTGATCTCTAAACTTTTTAAAGTTGGTATACAATAAAATTATATTTAGTTAAACAATACCAGAGATTTATGTGTAAAACCCTTTAACTATGTTGGGACTAAGGGCGGGTTTCTTACTCCTCAGTTAAACTAACTTGCTGTTAGATTAAACTCGGAACAAATTTAATAAATAAAACAAATTTAATAAATAAAATAATAAATAAAACAAAACAAATCAGAAAATTGCAATTTACTTAAAATATTAAGTTTTTGTTCTTCCGAAATCATCTTTTTATTGTTTTTATTACTTAATTGTGTTTTCTCACTTATAACTTGAGTTTATTTGGCCAATTACACTCAGTTAAACTAAGATAATAAGTAACTTTACTGATAACTGAAAAACACGAAACATACATTAAACCAGGTTTAGCCAAAGCATAAAGATTATCTTTATCAGAAAAACTCGCCCTAAGTAACCATTCAAATCCGAACATGTTAGGACTGGTATGGTATGTTTTTGTGAGTTAAGTTTCCATGATAGTTTGGAGTCTGGAATAATGCCTAGACATTAAGTATTGTTTAAAGAAATAACTAATTCTTAGTTTTTTTAGCCGCGTTAGGTTTAAGTTTAGAATCAAGGACCATTAACGTTTTACATTAGTAGTTATAGTATTAAGTACCGAGTACTCAAGTAATCAATAACTTTATAAAGCAATTACAAAACATATAACATTCTCATTATATATCAACACCATTTTCAGTTAGGTGTTGCTAATAAAAATTTAAAATTTTAATTATAGGTTATAAAAAGTTCGTCGTTAACTAAATATATGTATATAGCTCAGTTTAAACCAGACTTTTTTTGTTGTTCCCATAAAAGTGTTGGTACTAAAAGTAACACAGTTTGTCTTTAGTTTATTATATATTTTATATATTTTTTTCTAGTTAGTATTTTAGCCATAATTGTGAAGATCATTTTTAGCTTAAGAATTATAACTTTTAAATTTAACCTCGTTTACGACATTCAGACTTGTTGTACTCGTACTTAGTGTTTTTTTATTATTTTTCGTGGATTTCAATGATCATGTTCACCAGTTTGTACAACATTGTTTGTTGATATTAGCTACCGAATTTCTTGTATTGTCTAAAAGAAACGACTAAAAATATTTTTAGTCGTTTTAATGTGAAACTTTAGTTTTAGTACTTTTTTTCATAGATATGTTATTGCTGTTCATGCGTTAAATGTTGTTTGTTAAAAAATAACAAAATTTAATGATAATAAGTTTGTAAGGAGCCTGCATCAGAGATCTGCGCCGGTCAAAATTAAAATAGGTTAACCTCTATTGACAATTAATATTCGTTGTTCATAAATATCTTTTTTGGAGAGAAAATTGTTGACAATTATACCATCGGTGTTAAATCTAAAAACAACAGTGCTCCCAAGACATTTAGATATCATTTTAAACCTCTAGGACCGACGTGCTAGACACCATTTTTTGAAAGCTTTTAGCTACTAAGATCTGTTTCTGAAACTTACTATTTATATCTGTTTAAAGTTTAAGGCCCTTGTTTTTATATATATTACAATATTTTTTTTAACTTCGACACGACAATGTCTGTTAAACAATGTTTATTGACAAGATACTAATTTTTTGTGTCTGTCGGTCTACCACGTCAGTCTGAGGGGGATAACGAAAGCAGATAATTATAGAACTGGCTTCGTCTTAATCTGCACGAGCAACTTTGACTAGTATGCTCGCCATCCTTAGTGTCCATTCAGAAAATGTTCGTTAACTTTTTGTTACGGCTACATCATAGGAAAATCCCTCAAATTCCGAGAACACACTTTCTGGGCATAAAAGGGGACTTTAACGATGGTTTAATCAACTTTTAAGCCGTGGTGGTTGATTTTCAACTGCTCTTTTAAGCCGTGTTGGTTGATTTTCTACTGTTTGGACTCGGCTAAATGTATTGGGGATCATCGCAACCCGACTGCTGCCGATTATTATCGAGTGGCTTGGTTCTCTTTATAATGTAAAGTTTACCGCCTTAAGAGTGATTGCTTAATGTTTGTTTATATTCCAATGCGGCCTTCTGGCCGTCGGTAAATAGGTTAACCTCTACTGACAATTAATGTATTTTAATCCAGTAAACAAATGTCATTAATGCTAGCTTAGAAGCTAGCGTTATAGTATACTTCTGTTCAGCACAAGCATATGCTGACTTTAATAGTTAGTTCAAAAGGATTTGAATACCTAGGCCTCTGTGAGCTCCTTTACCAGAGCCTCAGACTAGAACACTAACTACCAACCTACCGTAGGTCACATAAACTAACTAAATAGTAATATATTCCGGCGGCATTTACATTAAGCCGGCAGCAATGCGATCGACATTGGATTCTGGTTTTTAGCACGATTTATGAACCGTTTCTAAATTTAAAAGATATACAAACCATTTAATGCTCAGTAATGTTTATACAGTAAGAATAACATGTTCATAAATTTAATAAATTTTATGTAAATAAACTTTATTTGTATATTATTTTTTTACTTAAAAATTAATTATGTATTTATTTTGTATAATTACTAATACAAAATGTTTTTTTTTTTTCTTTAAAATTAAAACAGTTAAATAATTTTTATGTTTTTTTTCATAAAATTATTTTTATTTTTTTTTAAATATACATTCATTAATTTATGCTATTAAATAATAATTCACATAAATTCAAATAAATACATAAGTAAGTAAGATCTTTTTGAAAAAAATAAACATGTAATGCTACTTATTTCTACACTGAGAAAAAAGGTCAAATGTAAAGCATAATAAATATTTGTATAACAATCGTTACGTACCGATTGTGAGTAGAGTGTATAGCCCCGCCCATCAATTTGGTATTGGTAACAGTCAAAGGTCTCTTTCGTTAGGCATTAGTGGTCTCATAGGTATATAATTGTAGATACTTTAAATGTTTCTTTCCTTTAATTCCAAAAATGGCGTGTCATATTGTCACATGACATTTTCTTTAGAAAAAAATTAATTGGAATATTTGTTTCTGAAAGGCGACATGTCATATTGTCCTTGAACATTCTGACAGATCAAAAAAAATGTCAAAAAGTGACAAATATTTAATCATCTACTTCTAAATACTCTGACACTTTTTGGTCTATAACAATGTCTAAGGACAATATGACAGGTCACCTTTCAGAAACTTTGTAAAAAATTTTACAATAATGAGATACATTTTAAAAAGTCTGAAATTCAATTGAACATTGATTAGTTAGTCGTCATGTTAGGATATTTTAAATTTAGCGGACAAATTTTAAACCAAGAGTTTTATTTAAATCTAAACTTTGTCAATCACAGTCGCTTTAATACATTTTCGTTCCGATTTCGTGGGTGGGATTATACAAGAAAATGGTTTTATTGTAAATATATATACTTATATATGTTGTTGTGTAAAATTTATTTGTATTATATTTTTAAAAATAAATTGTTTTTTTCCTTTTTTTACTTTCCAATTCCAATTCTATATATTTTCATATAAAAATAAATATGTATTTTTAAATTTCATTACTTTTTCCTTCCTTTTCTAACTTTTCTAAATAAATTAATTTCAAAATCTATCTATTCTTTTCTTTTTCGCTATGAAGGCCAATCGTTTCCAATATGTCTCCCGGCTTTAATTCAAATCAAATTGTTTAAATTTTTTTAGTTTGTCTGCATTTAGTGGTAGTGTGCCACTCGATATTCATGCTCCTCGTCGCTGACATACATTCGTGTTAGATCCGATGCAACGGAGGCACTATCACTGCTGGGAGAAAAAAAGAAGAGAGGAAAATGAAATGTTAGTTTAAATTGGAATTATAAAGTATAAAAATAAATAGTAACAAGTAAAAAGTTATAGGTGGGCGAAGACGACCATATAATACCCTACCTGTATATGAATAAAATGTGATTAAGTTTTCATAATAAAGCATTTAAGTTGAATTGTAATTTGCCTCAGATGTACTAAAGCCATTTACTGTTTAATAAAACTGTGGATATTCAAGTAAAATTTTGATGGGGGCTTTTTAGTGGGGCTAGTGTGACATGAGGCCATAGAATAATAATGTTCATCGGGGTCATCAAGACTAGTATAGAACTTGGTTTTGCAGGAATTATGAACTCAGTTCTATGGGGGCTAGGTGAAATAATGGACCGATGTTAACTATTTGCAATAGGCTTCGTCTACAGTACCATAAAAGATCATGTGTCAAATTTCATTGAACCATCTCCAAAATTGCGACCTGTAGTTTGATTACAAGGTTTACAAGCTCTATTCGGGGGTTCAGTTGTATGGGGGCTAGGTGAAATAATGGACCAATGTTAATCATTTTTACTAGGCTTCGTCTACGGTATAATAGAAGATCATTAAATTTTCTCCAAAAATTCGACCTGTAATTCGATTACAATGTTTACAGGGGTACAGTTGTATGGGGGCTAGGTGAAATGATGGACCGATCTTAACCATTTTCAATAGGGTTCGTCCCTGGGACAATATAAGATCATGTACCAAATTTCATTGAATTATCTTCAAAATTGCGACCTGTAGTTTGATTACAAGGTTTACATGGACGGACAGACGGACGGATATAGCTAAATCGACTCAGAAAATGATTCTGAGCCGATTGGTATATTATTGTGCGTTACAAACATCAGCACAAACCCAATATACCCTTCCCACTAAAGTGGTGTACGGTATAAAAATTATCATATTTCATAGTCGATCTACGATCCATAACGGATCGAAATTATATAAATCTTTTATAAAGTTTTAAAATTCAGTAACATTAAGATTTGTATGAAAGTTAATTATTACAAAGCTTTTATGAGGATCGAGTCATTATATGATTTTTGGATGTTTGATATTATGTACGAATATATATCTCACTTAGCTTTTTCTTAGATTTATTAAATTTGCAATAATACTTTAGCTAATAATCTTATAACTGGTAAAAAGTTTTACCTACCGGATTACACAAAATAATTATTGAAGGTTTTGTTGTTCTAATCTCTACTCTCTTTTTTTATAAATAGACTATGATATGATATCTAAAGGCAAAGTTTGCACCGATGAAATATTATATTTCCGTTCAACTTTAGGCGAAGTAACCTTAAGAGAAGCCTACATGGCTTTTTTGTAGGCAGACCCCTTGAACTTTTACATGAAATAATTTTGGTATAATCGCATTTTTAAAATTGATATGAGTGTTAAGGCTGAATTTCGGGTGTCTATGCGAAAACGTGGACCCATATTGCACATTTTTAATACCAAGCAAATCTTTCATATAAGAAATATTTGTGGAAAATTCCAACTCTCCAGAGTTTCATAGAATTTAAAAAGGATCCAGAATGTATATACTTTTGTGGGTCTACGATCAATATTTCGATGTGTTACAAACGGAATGACAAAGCCAATATACCCCCCATCTTTTTTGATGGTGGGTAAAAAAATCTGTGGACTAGTAATACGGGGGCGTGGCATCTCCCATATGAATTAAATACAAAAATTCGTCTTTTGGGAACTATTATTTCTATGAAGTACTTGAAGAACATTTCAACATTTGGGAAAAACAAATGGACGGACTTTTATTAAGGGGGACTAGACGGCCTCTTATAGAAATCTTTTAAATACAAACATTTTTATACTTGAAAAACTATTAGATCTAAAATTTTGTACAAAAACTCTGATATCAATATTTTGATAATAAGTTGATTGATGGATAAGCAGAAAGGGAGCGGGAAACCTCTCATTTTTGCGATTTTGCAACAGGGGGCTTAGCATCTCGCATATAAATTAAATAAAGAAATTCGTATATTTGAAAAACTATTAGACATAGATTCTGTAAAATAGTAATGTGGGTAGCAAAGCATACCGGGACCGACTTTACTTTAAATTTACGAAACATGTTTTAATGCTATATACATATCTGTTCAAAAGTATATCGAGAGAACATTTGGATGGGTGAAATTAAGGACTTGAATTGCCTTTGATGCATTAATTGTATATCAACAGATAATATTTGTTTAAAATTTAATCTTTTTAACTTCTTTGGGGTCTATCATGCGGACGACAGTGAAACTTATTAGGGGCCCATAACTCAACATTCGGTTATCGTGAATCTGGTATATATTCTTCAAATTAAAATTATTTTTGTTTGAAAACTGTCAATCTATTGTTTCCATAAAATATAACCAGACATTGGGAAAATGGTGATTAAAGTCTTATGAGGACCCAGTATATATTCGATGTTTTACAAATCTATTGACAAAATCTATATAACTTTCCTAATGCTTACTATACACATACATATAAAATGACATATTGACTAAAGTTATTGCCAAAACATGCCTTTTAACCGATATGATTTTAAACAAATACTAAAACTATAACAATCGAAAGCTTTGTTTTGAAATATTACATTAGTTATCGCTATAGAATATCATTGAAACTTTTCATATAAAACATAAAACGATTTTTTAATTTCAACTTACTTGGCAATTTCTTGTTCATATGCTGATGCAACCATGGCACATAATTCTTGTTCCAAATTACCGCTGCCACTGCGTGTATAGAAACCAGACGAAGCTGAAGAGTCATTACGTTCCAATGATTTCATGGCAGAGTCATCATCATCGCTGTGATTGATATAGGTAATCTGTGTTGCTTGCTGTTGTTGTTGTTGTTCCTCCTGCTGTTGTTGTAACAGTTGTAATTTCTGTAACGATTGCTGATTAATAATATTGTTGTTATATAGCTGTTGGTGATGTTGTTGCAGCTGCTGTTGTTGATGTTGTTGCTGCTGATAATCTTTAAAACTGACAGCCAATGCTGATGGTGTCTCTGATGTTGCAGCATTATTGATTGTTGGCATTGTTGCTATAGTTACCAACGATGATGGTGTTACTACTGCGTCTGCTGCAGTAGCAATATCAGCTGTTGCTGCCGTTATTGAAGGTGCTAATAATGTTGTCGTTAATGGTATGGTCAGAGCCGTAGTGGTTATTGTTTTTGTTGCCACTGTTAGAGCTGTTGTCGTCAGGGTATTTAATGATGCAGAAATTGTTAATTTTTGTTTTGTTGTCTGCAATTTTACTCCTTCAATGCTAGTCATTTCATGTTGTAGACCAATTATTTGGTTGATTGATGGACATTGTAACAGCGTTGCGGCTGCTGTTATTGGATGTAAGATTGCACTTGTTACTGCTGCCATTGTGCCAAGTGTTGGTGTTGTGTTTGTCGTCACTTTAGGCTCTACCAAATTACTGCAAGTTGCTTTAGTGCTGGTGGTAGTAGTGGCTGTTGTTGCTGCTGTTGTAGCATCACTATTGACTGGTAGTGTTGAAGTTTTGCCACTGGACATCCAGATGTCTGATTCATTGCTGGAAATAAATACAAAAAATATATTTATATTTGTAAAGTTTTTTTTTATGATTTTATAACATGGTGTAGTTTTGTTTATTAATTAGTGTGAGAATAAGGTAAAAGTTTTTATTAACCGATTTTAATCTATAGGACACGAGGGCAGATTTGATCCTAATAGTTTCGATTTGGATCAAATTTTGCTAAACTGACTGAATAAACTTTTATACTAAAACTTCCCTACTAGTTAGACAATGCAATAAGGATTTGTCAGGGCTCGGTCGCTTGTCTGATATAACCCTTGTCTGGGTCCCTGCTCATAGGGACTACTATGGTAATGAATAGGCAGCTGAAAATAGGTGGAATAAACTAGACGCATTTAAAGGAGCTATGTAATTATGGCCCTTCTTTTATGAGAAACGCACAAGACACGTTATAAACCAACGTAGACGGGAAATATCAAGGGTGATAGCAGTAATAACAGGAAGAAACGCTCTTCCATCTTCTCTCAGAATACCCTGCTATGGTCGTAAAAAGAGATATCTGGGTCTTAGCTTAATAATATCCGCAGATTTCTTACAGCTAAAGGCTGGATCTAATATCATAAATAATACTACTTCTGACAAGTGGAGTAGTCCGATCAAAATTCAATCTCTTCGACTCTACTAGAAAGTTAGCGTGTAGTGAACTACCGTGGTAACCAACCAACTATAATCCAAAGATCGAAGTTTTTTCATAAATTAGGACAAATCTACTCTGATATAAGTTCAAATATTTGATTTATATACCCTACATCACTTTAGTGCTGATGTTTGTAACGCACAATAATATTGTTCATATACCCACCTTCTGTCTATCTGTCTGTCTATCTGTATGTCTTTCTGACTGACAGTCTGTCCTTGTAAACAAACTACAGTTCGCAATTTTGTCTGTCTGCCTGTCTGTCTATCTGTATGTCTGTCTGTCTGTGTGTCTGTCTGTCCGTCTGTCTGTCTATATGTATGTCTGTCCTTGTAGTCAAACTACTGGTCACAATTTCGGATATGATTCATTAAATTATGCACATAATCTTCTATGGTACCGTAGACGAAGCCTATTGAAAATGGTTAAGAGCGGTCTATTATTTCACCTAGCCCACATACAACTGAACCTAATAGGGCTTGTATAAATTGTAATCAAACTACAGGTCGTAATTTTAGAGATAATTTAATGAAATTTCGCATATGATCTTTTATGGTACCGTAGACGAACCCTGTTGAAAATGATTAACATCGGTTCATTATTTCATCTAGTCCCCATACAACTGAACCCAACAAATAGGGCTTTTAAACTTTGAAATCAAAATACAGGTCGCAATTTTGGAGATAATTTAATGAAATTTGGCACATGATCTCTTATGGTACCGTAGACGAAGTCTATTGAAAATGGTAAACATCGGTCCATTATATCACCTAGCCCCCATACAACTGAACCCCCCGAATAGGACTCATAAACTTTGTAATCAAACTACAGGTTGCAATTTTGGAGATAATTTAATGAAATTTGGCACATAATCTTTTTAATGGCACCGTAGACGAAGCTTGTTGAAAATGGTTAACATCGTCCATTATTTCACCTAGCCCCATAAAACTGAACCCGCCGAATAGAGCTTTTAAGTTCATAATTATCTCGACAAAATGCTGCAAAAACCAAGTTCTATGCAAGACTTAATGACCCTAGCGAATTCCATAATAATAGGTCCTCATATGACCCTAGCCCCTAGGAATAGACCCCATAAAAAATGTACTTAAATGTTCACAATTTTATTCAATTATGAATGGCTTAAGTATGTATATCTGAGGCAAGGTACAATTCAACTTAAATACATTATTACGGCAACTAAATCATATTATATTTTTGTCAAAGGTTGGCTTCGCCCGAATATAATTTCTTACTTGTTTTTCTGATCCACTTTACACATTCCGTTATAAAACGGACTTAGGTCTAGAAGCTAAAGTTCTGCTAGTATACTTCCCTATAAATGTAGTTGGATTATCTATTATTGACACTAATCTTAAGGATCCTTGACATAATTATTGTGTTTAAATAACAAATAAGTTTCAGCTGATTTTTAACAAATATACTTTCTAATTTATTTCTGTTGTATTTTAATTATTACTAATGACTTTGTCGTGCTTTAATCACTAATAATTCTTCATACTTATTTATAAATTATATAATAAGTATTATAACAATTAATTAAAAACTTTATGCCTTTTAAACATAATAAAAACACAGATTTAAATTAAATCATAAAAAAACAAACAATAAAGTAAATAGATATTCTTCTTCAAATAAGTTTGAAGATCACTCACTACAAGACATCATCCCATTAAGGTGATCTTTTTAAGGTCAAATGCGAATAAAAATTTGCAAACAGCAGAAAAAAGAAGATATAATAAATAATTTTATTAGTTAAATTTATAGATCAATTTAACTTAAGAAACATTTTTAAAAATTATAAACAAATTTTAATGGCAAACATTAAAAATGCCCTCCACCATAGTATTACAGTTAACATTGTTTAAAACTAAATTAAACTATTTCAATAAATTATTATTAAAAACGATGGCAAATAAAGCTAAATCTCAAATCTCAAATTTATCTTAAAACACAAACAAAACTAACACCTTTTAAGTAAGAAAATCTTGACATTATCAATATTATTAAAATCTTCATCTTAGCTTTACACTTTAATTTATCTTTTAATGGAAAAGTTCCAAAGAGACCCACTGCCTCATACTCCATTAATTTTACCACAACTTGTAAACAGTTAACAACACAATTTACAACAATTTGGTTTTTTTTTAATTTTTAACAATGGAGCCATAACGATCAGTTAAAGACAAATGACTAACAATAACATGCGATTAATTTTAATGCAATTAATTAAATGTAAGTTTAACCAAAAATAAATAAGGAGTGGTTATTAATGAAATAATTGACGATAGAAACATGTACTTATTTAGACACGAATTGGTTATTGTAAAGATGCTGTAAATTAAATGTTAAATGGTAAGGTATCTTCTAATTTGTTACTCCACTTAAAGACATAATAGCAGAGCATGTCTTCTATTAGTTAGAAATATATTTAGTGTTGCCAAATTGAAGGTTTTCCAATCACAATGATGTTTTGGAAACAGCAATTATATGGAAAAGTACAGACTAGACTACCGACTTAACTGTAGACTATAGACTATACTATATTCTAGTCTATATTCTAGACTATAGTATAGTCTATAGTCTAGTCTATAGTCTAGTCTATAGTCTAGTCTATATTCTAGTCTATAGTCTAGTCTATAGTCTAGTCTATAGTCTAGTCTATAGTCTAGT
>NC_060950.1:25633519-25712342 GCF_022045245.1 Lucilia cuprina | reverse complement strand
CAACACCTCCTCTTTGTGCATACCAAATTTCATTAAAATCGGATTAACCGTTTAGAAGTTACCGAATTATTTCCCTCTTTTTTTTTTCCTATACCACTGTGCATCGTACAAGTGGTGACAAAAAAAAACGTAGTCACCGGATTACCACCCGTTTGTATTCGTAAGATGCAAAACTTGTTATTGGTATTTTTATGAAGACAAAATGTGATAAATTCATAGATTGCGTTTTTTTAATTTATTTACTGTTTTTTACTTTACTTTCGGTTTTGGTTCGCAAAAATTAAGAATTGCGAAAAAAAAAACTTGTTTTCAAATTAGTGAAATTATGAATTTTATTTTTAGTTAAATATTTTGAAATGAATTGTAATTAACTATTACCTGTTTAACTATTATTAAGATACTTTATGTATTTGCTTAAGTCTTTTAACTAATATTTAATGGAAAACTAACTATATAGCTAACTAACTAACTAACTAACTAACTAACTAACTAACTAACTAACTAACTACCTAACTAACTAACTAACTAACTAACTAACTAACTAACTAACTAACGAACTAAGTAACTAACTAACTAAGTAGCTAACTAATTAAGTAACTAGCTAATTAACTAACTAGCTAACTAACTAACTAAGTAACTAACTAACTAACCAACTAACTAACTAGCTAACTAGCTAACTAGCTAACTAACTAACTAACTAACTAACTAACTAACTAACTAACTAACTAACTAACTAACTAACTAACTAACTAACTAACTTACTAACTAACTAACTAACTAACTAACTAACTAACTAACTAACTAACTAACTAACTAACTAACTAAATAACTAAGTAACTAACTAACTAAGTAACTAGCTAACTAGCTAACTAACTAGCTAACTAACTAGCTAACTAACTAACTAAGTAACTAACTAACTAAGTAACTAACTAACTAACTAACTAACTAACTAACTAAGTAACTAAGTAACTAAGTAACTAAGTAACTAAGTAACTAAGTAACTAAGTAACTAAGTAACTAAGTAACTAAGTAACTAAGTAACTAAGTAACTAAGTAACTAACTAACTAAGTAACTAACTAACTAACTAAGTAACTAAGTAACTAATGATGAACTGACATGTGCAGAATCTAATAAAGATCCAAATCCTAATTTAGTTAAGACCGTCCGTCTGTCCTTTCATATAAACTCTATAAGATGTGACACATCTAGTCTTGATGACTGTCATAAATCGTTCCCATGGTAATGCCTTCTCCGCTCTGAAATTACTCGATACTCAATCGGCCTAAGCTGGAAGTTCTTTTCCTAGGGAAGAATATCCAGTCATAGAAAATCTGTTACAACAACAACTCTGAAAAATTTTGTAATAAGCGGACCTAATTTAACTCTAACTAACATAAAATTTTTTAGATAGATTTTGACTCGTATGAATCTTACTTATATTCAATTTCAGCTATATACTAGTATTTTTAAGCCAGTAATGAGCGTTAAAGTGGGCCTTATATGGGGGGGGGTAGGTTCAATTAGGGACCGATCTTCATAAAATTTTGCATAGTGATTTTGGATCATAGGAATCTTACTTATGTCGAATTTTAACGCTATATTTGTATTTTTAAACAAGTTATGACTGTTAAAGCTGCTTTTCGAGGGGCGACTTGTATGGAGGCTATCCGAACACATGGACCTGTATTGCCCATTTTCAATCCCAAACAAACCTTATCTACAAGAAATATGTATGTGAAATTCCAAACTTCTAGTTCTATCCATTCGGACTCTATCGTGCTTTCAACAGACAGACATCGTCTAGATCGTCTTAGAATTTAATAAGGATCCGGAATATATATACTTTTGTGGGTCTATGACCAATATTTCGGTGTGTTACAAACGGAATGACATAATCAATATACCCTCCATATTTCATTAACGTTTATATTTAATTGCCTTATTGATAAAACATATTTTAAAATTTTTCATCTCATTATTTCATAATTTTATTGCGTAGTTATTTATTAACATCAAGAAATTAATTTAACATTTAAATTGTTCATTATTTTCATTTTTATTGAGTTTGATATTCTTAATAAAAATTCACACAAAATATGTGAAAAAAAAACAAAAATATATTTTGGAAAAACACACTTGAAAAACTGGATTCTTTAAAAATATAAAAAAATTTCAAATATTCTATAGAGCAAATAAAATTACTGTGGTTTGGTTTATTTTTGTTTTTTAAATATCATCTTTTAAATGTTATTTGCAACGTGTTGCTAATTTTATGCAAATAAGCAAATATATAATGAATTTTGTTGGGTCCCTACACTTAAATATGTATAAACCAATAGTAGGCATGCTGTAAAATTATAATTTTAGGATAAGTCTAACCGCCTACTTTAAGTGGGCGTTGTACATGATGTTTAAAAAGAACGATAGAAAATTTGTTATGACTGTATCCCGAGTAATATCACCGGGTCAGAACTAAATGTCGTGCAGTACTTCAGTATAGATGACGTGGCTGATGCAGACTCTGGAGCGGCGAATCATAAGTTTAGATTATAAATCGAATTTTGTAATCATGTTCTGCCATTTGAACTTTGTAAGGTGTTTAACTTTACTAACTGGTATTATATCGTATATTAAGATGTCTTTAAAATTCAATAATATCATGGACCGTAAACTAAGTCAACAAAGTAATAAGATGGATTTAATAAACATTTATCAAGGATTTATAAAACTAATTTTCTTACAACATTGGTTCTATAAACCTTTGATAAAATGGTTGTGAAAGCAAAGCGTTCAATAAAACTCTTTCAAAATTCAACAACTTTGCGATGTTCCATGATAAGTAGTGTCCGGAACATAAGTGACCAAGGAACTTAAACCTATAATGTATCTGATTAGATAAATATATGAAATTTCGTAAGTTAATAAAGTGATCATTACATTTCTGATCAATGTATAACTATGTATATAATATGTACTTATGTATATCAAACGATATGATGATAAAATCAAACTTTACCCAAAATACAAATACCAAACATAAATATGCTTTGCAATCTTTAATCTACAAAAAAAATATATACCATAAATGTAGATGAGTTCACTTTTATGGAATTTATATCAATGTTAAAGAGACAAGTTTTTTCTACTATTTAAAATTTTGCAAACATTTTTTTTGCACTCGTTTTTTTTACCACAAATGTGGGTTGTTTTCAGATAAATTCAAAGCAAAAGTTTGAAAACTATTTTAGTCGTTCATATCCATTCATTCATGTGTATATCAAGGGGTTTACTAAATATTTTATCTAAATTTAAAATGCCTTTTAGAAATGTGTCCTCCTTTATGATTATTATTACAATAATGTTTATGCTCACTAATAAAGTGTTAAATCATAAAACAATACAAAATAGTAGTCGATTGAATGAGACCTTTTAAAAAACCATAAAAATTTTGTTAATTTGTGTATAATGTTTATTCCCTTAGACCATGGATTCTATTAGTTTTTTCTTTGCGCAAAAATCTATTAATGCCAAAAGTATCTTTTATTAGTGCTATTTATGGAAATACTACTGAGACTGGTTTAGCGAGTAAATTCAGTAGTTTAGTTCTACTTACTTCTAGTTCAGTTCTTCTAGTTCAGTTCTAGCTCAACTCTTGTTCAGTTCTAGTTCAGTTCTTGGTCAGTTCTATTTCAGTTATAGTTCAGTTCTAGTTCAGTTCTAGTTCAGTTCTAGTTCAGTTCTAGTTCAGTTCTAGTTCAGTTCTAGTTCAGTTCTAGTTCAGTTCTAGTTCAGTTCTAGTTCAGTTCTAGTTCAGTTCTAGTTCAGTTCAAGTTCAGTTCAGTTCTAGTTCAGTTCTAGTTCAGTTCTAGTTCAGTTCTAGTTCAGTTCTAGTTCAGTTCTAGTTCAGTTCTAGTTCAGTTCTAGTACGGTTTAGTTTACTTCTAGATTAGTTCAAGTTTAGTTCTCAGGTTTATCTTAAGTACTAAAAAGTTTAAACATGTACATGTAACACTCCATCTAACTCAGCGTCAAACCCGGTTGAAATGTATTCGACTTCGGGTTTATTTGTTGGATGTTTACAAAAATTAATTAAATTGATTTATGCCTTGATTGATAGACACTTCTTAAGGTGTTGCTATAATATACGAACCATTCATTGCAGCCCATGCATTCAACCGAAATTTTACTGTTCGTGCTAATTTTTGCATCACCAATAAGTATTGGTACAAACCAAGTGCAAGTTAATAGTGTTTAGTAGGTAATTGCCCTGGTGTTTGTATGTAACTCATCTATTGAGTCCATATATGAGTAATTTTTGTAGGTAATAAACATGCATTGTTTTTGGTTAATAATGCAGGTAACAGTACAATACATTTCATACTTCATAAAATTGCCCATTGTTTCGCTTAAATATTTTCTTCTTTTTTGGTTAGTGAACTTTCAGACATAAATGGTCTTTAGGTTTTTTAACAGACAGTTTTGTTGTGGCTGCTTTATTGTTTGTACCAAACCCAGTTGCAGTTTTTTTTGCAAAACTTTAAGAAGGTCACGGAGGAAACCAAAATATAATTTATATTGTAGATTATTTTTTATTGGTAAAATAATATTCACTCTTCAGTTCATTTAGTATAAGTACCATTTCAGTTGCAATTTATTTTTTTTAGTATTTTAAATTTAATTATGACAGAATTACTAGAACTGAGAACTAAACTAGAATTGAATTACAATTAAATTAGAACTGAACTAGAACTGGATTTAAACTGAACTAGAACTGATCGAGAAGTGAACTAGAACTGAAGTAAAATTGAACTAGAACTGAACTAGAAATGAACTAAAACTGAACTAGAACTGAACTAGAACTGAACTAGAACTGAGCTAGAACTGAACTAGAACTGAACTAGAACTGAACTAGAACTGAACTAGAACTGAACTAGAATTGAACTAGAAATGAACTAGAACTAAGATCACAAACTATCCATTATGGGCAACACTGGCGCCCAGATAATTAAAAAAAATTTAAAAAAAAAACATTATTTTGTTAAATTACTAAGTAATGCTACAAAAAATAGCTGAATTATTTATACAAGTTTTTAATAAATCAGTTTCTTTAAAAATTTTAACATTTGACAATACTACATTTTGATTTATTTATTTTAAAATTTGCAATATTCTGGTCATTAACATGACTTGACAATATTAATCTAAATGTCACTTTATACAGAATAATAATAATTAAAACCCAAAAACAGAAATAAACAAACAAAAATGATCACCTAATATGCTGATCATATTAAAACATGAAAACAAAAATGACGAAAATTTTTAATATTCTGTTTATTTTATATGTTTGTGAGAATCAAATAGCAGTCTCCGTCAAATGAGTATTTATTTGTGTAACAAACTCCTATCAAGATTTTGCTGCGGCCAAATGTGTTACAAAATGTTTAAACTGTTTACATTTGAACATTTTAGCGCTCTATCTATGGCGAGAGCGTGCAACTACTTTTTAATAATATTATTTTTAGAAAACCTCTAACATGGATATATCGAGTCATATTCAGAATTTTCATAATCAGAATTTTTATAATTTAATTTAAACTACAGTTACTGATCAATAGGAATGAAGGTCATTAAAGTAGATAAAAAAAAATAGAAAATACCTTATTTAAAAACAAGTGATCAAAAAACACATAGCCAAAAAGATCTGTAAACGGATCTTTATGCCGTCTTCTAATATAGGGTATTTTCTCTTCAGTCACTATGAATGTTAAGATTTTGCTCACTATTTTTTCAAATCTAACCGTTTCAGATCCCTCGTATTCATATATTTTGGTCTCATATTTCTTCATACATTTTTATTTACATATTTATTTATTTCTGTTTGTTTTTGTTGCGAATCATTTAACAATGTTTATATTTAGTTGGCGTTAAAATAAAGATTATGTATAAACAAGTAGTATAGTATAGTTGGGCATGGCCGACCATATTATACCCTACACCATGAGTATATTTTTAAAATTTTTATTTTTTATAAAAAAACTTTTATGTTGAATATTATTCCAAAATATTTAAGCAATTTATTGATAAAAAAATTCTAAATGAGGCTTTATATAGGTCAAATATGGGCCGATCCTCGGTAAATTTGGGAAAAGGATATATTTTTAATTAACAGTTAGTTTTGTTGAGTTTCATTGCGATACAAATGGTTACAAGTCAATTTTAGACGTTTAAGACATTTTTTGAAGGGGGCTTTGTATGTGGGCTAGGGTCAAAACTTATTTGTGCCAATTTTTAGAGAGATAATAGAATATTTGACGTAATTATGGCATAAAAAGTTCAAATCGGGAGGTACGGTTGTATGGGGGCTAGGTGAAGTAATGGACCGATTTCAACCATTTTCAATAGGCTTCGTCACTGTGCCAAAAAACATGCTTGGTCCAAATTTCATCAAATTATCTTGAAAATTGCGACCTGTACATTGCGCACAAGATTTACATGGACAGCCAGCCGGACAGACGGACGGACATGTCTTAATCGACTCAAAAAATGATTCTGAATCGATCGGTATACTTTAAGGTGGGTATTGGACCAATATTTTTGTATGTTACAAACATCAGCACAAACGTATAATACCCTTCCCACTATAGTGGTGTAGGGTATAAATATGATTGTATCTAGTAAGTACTAGTTGTATGTACACATTTATGCTCGTAAGTATTTGTTTTTGTATTTTTTTACTACTTGTAGGCGAAGATAAAAAAATTTAGTTTTTCAGTTGATTTGAATATGTCAACAAGATTTTTATAACAAATTTTCGGGACAGTATTGTCATGTCAGAAAAATGTAACACTTTTATTGTGACTTGTCATGAATGATGTTTTTTTTTAGGAATTGAAACTGTTGAAATTGAAATGAATGAAGGTAGATACTATGATTAATCTTTTAAATCATAAAGTGACAAACATATACTTATTTTTCAGGAAATTCAATTATTGTTTCTCATATGAAAAATTGTCATATTTTAGAAGTGCATTGTCATCTTTTAGGGTGAATTTCGAATACCATATTCGCTATATAAAGACTTTTCATGATAAATAAAGAAGGCGTGTAATAATGTCAATAATCGTTATAACACACAAAATTGTGTCATAGTTTCCATAAACATGACAATTTCAATTGTGTTAAAATGTCTGTGAGCACGATGACATAAAGTCCAAGTATGTCAAATTCCCCACAGTTTAAAACTCCTGCGACCGATCGAAGATTTACTATCCAGGACACTTTTTAAAAGAATCCAAAACGCAACATATCTTCACAAAATTTAGAAGCAATTCTTTTTAGGGCAACAGTATCGCTTTCTTAAATCCAAAACAATTCTCCAATTCGGGTACTTCTGTTTTAAAAGTGGCACAATGTCCATGGATATTATGACACATTTACAAATTATCATAAAGTCCATAGACACTATGACACTTTTGGGATCATGGACGATATAACAAGGCACCATAAAAAGGCTTTTTAAAATCCATGGACTTTATGTCATTTGTCACATAGACACTTATTAAAATTTCATTACGTCCATGGACACTATGAAACTGTTTGATGTGTCATAATGTCCATGAATAATATGACACGCGACCATCTGAAGAGACATTTTTTAACTGATTTCAGCGGAAGTTTAATAGTTGTAGGAGGTCAGCGTTTCCTTTATAAATCATATACTGAGTGTACAATTCCCAAGACAGTTTAGAGCAGTGATGTCAACGGTGGTGTCATAATGTCCATAAACCTTATGACACACTAAATTGAGTCATAATGTCCATGGACATAATGACAACTTCAAAAGTGTCACAAAGAGTCCATTTACCGAAAACAATCTTATTTTAGCGAAGCGGCCGAAGGCCTGTTATCCATGACACTTTTTAAAAGAAATTCAATATGCAACATACACCAAATGTAGGAGCAATTCTTTTTCGGGATAAATGTGTCCTTTTCTTAAATTCTAAACAAATTTTCCAATACATTTCTGTTTTAAAAGTGTCAAAATGTCCATGGACAAGTGACATTATGCCGCTTTAAGATGTGTCATAAGGTCTATGGACATTATGACACGCCACCGATGTCAACTATTCATGAGAGCACAATGAAGTATTGAAATGCTAAAAAATGTTAACAAAAAATCACCATTTCGAGAATCAAATAGTTGTACTCTAGGTCCAACTATTTTATTTAAAAATATCTATTTGACACGTTTAGAAACAATGTGACATTTACGTTATTAGAAATCTACAAATCTGGTTAAGAGATCAGAATATCCCCTAAATATTTGGCGTGGTCCGGATATTGGAATTTAGCAGTTCTTGGATAATTGAAACATAAACAATATGAATCAAGTTGACAATAATGAGATACTGGGGCTTTGGGTGTACCTTGTACCTCTTGCTTGTTCTTAATACTGTGAACAAGGTTTGCTTTGATTATTCTTGAATTCATTCACGATATTAATCAATTTTGAAAGTTTGTTGAATTGCTGAAGATAGGGCTTTATATTTATGTCAAGGCAGGATAAACTTTCTACTTTTTCTAATGCCTACCGGTAGCATGGTTTTCTAAATTCTAGGGTATTTCGAATACCGGCTTCGCTTAATTAAGTTTTTTTTTAACAAATTGACTCTTTTAAATCCATCGACTTTATGCCGTATTGAAGAAAGAGCTTGAAATTTTCCAATTTAATCTATTATATTATAATAATTTTGTGGCATGCTGGATCCTCCCAAAATTGACCCATATTAGTGGCTTATCAGTTGGTTTATTTCATCCTTAATACATTATATATTGATCAGAAATAAATATTGAATGATCTCTGATTATTTAAAGACAGATTTTACCTAATTAGCTCAATTTCCCGGTAAAATATTGAGAGTTCATTTCTAAAGGGCCGAAATATCGTTTAGACTCTTCCACCGTCAAAAAAGATGGGGGTATATTGATTTTGTCATACCGTTTTATAACACATCGAAATATTAGTCATAGACCTACAAAAGTATATATATTCTGGGTCCTCATTAAATTCTAAGACAATCTAGCCATGTCTGTCCGTCCGTCTGTCTGTTGAAAGCACGATAGAGTCCGAATGGAAAGAGCTGGAGGGTTGAAATTTCACATAAATATTTCTTATGGATACAAACCTTATCCATAAGAAATATATATGATATCGAAAATGGGCAATATGGGTCCCCGTTTTCGGATAGCCCTCATACAAGTGGCATTTCGAAAAAAAGCAATAACCGTCATAACTTGTTTAAAAATACGAATATAGCGATAAAATTCGACATAAGTAAGTTTCTCACGATCCAAAATCACTATATAAGGTCCCCTTCAGAAAATGACGCTATTTACTGGCATAAAAATACTAGTATATAGATGAAATTCGGCATAAGTAAGTTTCATTCGAGTCAAACGAGATTTAATGGTGGGTATATAATGATAAAATAATTTGTAATAATCTGGTCCACCTTAATTCCAGATATCCGCCACACACAGTGGCTGTATGTTATCTGACACAACCAGCATGTTAAAGTTTACATAATCATATTATTTGAAATGACAATAACACTGTTAAATCTAACATTAGCAGCCAACAGTAGAAAAAAAGTTAGCAATCCTTGAGTAAAATATACTTATTACAACAAGTCAGCACTATCTAAGCGAAGAGATCTTGTATAAGAAACTTTAACTATTATTATGAATTTAATGAACGATGTAATTGAAAATTATATCTTAGTGGAATTTTAGATTTAAATTTTCAAAAAAAAAAAAAAAAAATCGGCGTAAAAATTGTGTTAAAAATAAAACTTACCAGGCATTTGTTGCTAAATTAGCTAAACTGGCTGCTGCAGCAGCAGCATTTGTTGTTGTGGTAGCATTGGAACTGTTACATTTACTGCGCATTACTAGTTGCAGCCAATTGGGAATGGTGGGTATTGCCGTCGGTTCAGGTGTATATCTATAATGTGATGATAAAGATATTAAATTAATATTTTTTTAATAAAATTTTAAAATTTATTTTTTTTTTAATAAGTGAACAATAGTAATAAGCAAATGATAAATCATTTAATTAATATTGTGTTTAATCATTAAATCAATCTTTTAGAGGTTGTTTTTGAAAAAATAAAGCAACAAGTTTTAAAGATTTAATAAGGTTTATTAGGTTTAATTTAATAACAAAAATTAACAAATTACACCGGATGTTATTTTAATAAATTATCTAAAATATTTTTTTAATGAATTAAAAAAAACATTACATTAATTTAAACAAAAATTTTCATCGTACAAACATTTAAAGTTTCACTTCAAATTTTTCAAATTTCAAAATCTCTTAGAAATTTCCAGATTATTAGTGAATAAAAATCACAAGGATCAGGTTAAGTCTTTAGAAAGAAATAATTACCTTATAATAGAATTACATTGTTTAGCATTAGGCATGGCGAAGATTTCACTGGCCTGTGAGGTTTTCTCTAGGATATCATCAACTTCCGGTATCGGTGCCAATTCATCACTATCATTAACATCCACTTCTAAACTAAACATTGAACTTAACGAATTGCGAGCTGTGGTGGCGACATCATAATGTGTTCTAGACGACAGTTGCTCTTCCGTATCGTTGACAATATCAAATTGATGGATATCGAATTTGATGAATACTATAAGAAGAGTAGAACAAGAAACGAGAAAAAGAAGCAGAAGAAGAAAAGAAACAAGGCGCAAGAAGGTAGCAACACAACAAATATCATACAAAACAAAAAACTAACTAATGGAAATGATGATAAAAGAAACTGAAAAATATCGATTTCATTTGGGTTCAAGATCTTTAATTCTTGGCATAAAAGATCAATTTTTTTAAGAATAACCATGAAAGTCTTAAGTGTTTAATAGAGATAGGGAAACCATTAAAATCCAAATCTCTATTTAACATTTCTTTTTTTTACTTTAACAAAAAGAAAAATCTTTTTTTAAATATTTTTATATAATTTCAACCCCCCTTTATCATATTTTCAATCTTCATTTCTAACTCACATTTTTCCAAAGGTCCCAATTTTTTGGCTAAATTGAACATCATTTCTGGTGTCCAAAAATCGGGTATACGTGCAAATACTGATCCCGCATCGGCTGGTAATTGAAAGCCTAATTTATGTAAAAGTAAAACGAATGGCTGATAAAGCATTGTTGTTGCCTGTTCATTGTTCCACTGGACCACGGGTATAGATTTGTTTTTCACTGCAAAAAAAAAGGAATACAAATACATTTTAACACGAATCCTGTGAAATTTTAAATGTTAAAGTCGCTTACATATGCAATGATATGCCACCGGTTCCATAACAAAACTCAAATGTTGATGATCTTCACGCAAGGGATTATTCTTTAAAATCATCTTAATATAACAGCATTCGAGTAAAAGTTTTTGCAGCCAAACAATATGTTGTTGTTTCTTTTCCTTGATAATAAGATCACGAAGTATCTGAACATAAATTATGATTTATTGTAAAATAAAACAACAATAAAATAAAGTTCTTATCAAACAAACCTGTATATCATCAGAAGGTTTGCTACCCTTAGCGGGTGTTTCATTGATATCAATGCCCGATTCTGTGGTACCAGAAGTGGGTGTGGTTAGTAGGGTACGCTGATACTCAGCATCCTCAAATTTCATTAAATCATCATACTCGACTAAAGTAATAATGTCCTGGAATGATAAAAATCAATTTGATATTAAGTTCTAAGGGTAAGTTCGAATTATTTATAACAGGACTAAATGATTATGATCAAGGACTTAAAACATGTCCTAAAAGTTGACAAAAGAAAAGAAGTCCACTAGTTAATGTACTAATCCAAAGACTATCCACTAATCTAGTTAGATAGTTTGATGGATAGATAGATAGATAGATAGATAGATAGATAGATAGATAGATAGATAGATAGATAGATAGATAGATAGATAGATAGATAGATAGATAGATAGATAGATAGATAGATAGATAGATAGATAGATAGATAGATAGATAGATAGATAGATAGATAGATAGATAGATAGATAGATAGATAGATAGATAGATAGATAGATAGATAGATAATTAGTTAGTTAGTAGGTTAGTCAGTTAAGTAGTTAGTTAGGTAGTTAGTTATGTAGTTAGTTAGTTAGTCAGTTAGTTAGTTAGTTACTTAGTTGGTTAGTTAGTTAGTTAGTTAGTTAGTTAGTTAATTAGTTAGTTAGTTAGTTAGTTAGTTAGTTAGTTAGTTAATTAGTTAGTTAGTTAGTTAGTTAGTTAGTTAGTTAGTTAGTTAGTTAGTTAGTTAGTTAGTTAGTTAGTTAGTTAGTTGGTTAGTTAGTTGGTTAGTTAGTTAGTTAGTTGGTTAGTTAGTTAGTTAGTTAGTTAGTTAGTTAGTTAGTTAGTTAGTTAGTTAGTTAGTTAGTTAGTTAGTTAGTTAGTTAGTTAGTTAGTTAGTTAGTTAATTAGTTAGTTAGTTAGTTAGTTGGTTAGTTAGTTGGTTAGTTAGTTAGTTAGTTAGTTAGTTAGTTAGTTAGTTAGTTAGTTAGTTAGTTAGTAAATTTATAATTTTACTTATAAATTAATATATAAATGGGGGTTTGAATGCAGTGTTAACGTGAACGATCTATTATTGTGTCGTGTGAACATAGCATTAAAATCTTTTTGAAAAATAATATAATTTCGGTTCCATTCTTACCTGTTGCAATAGTTGCTGTATAATCGATATTCTTGACTTTTGTTTGTTGCCATTATTAGAGAAGAGTTGAACAATTTTGCCCACAATATCATTATGTTTCTTGCTCTGCACGTAGTACCAATACAAAGTGTCCATTTCCTCTTGAGTCCAAGTGCTGTTTTAAGACAACGACGATTAATGTAGATTTTGTTAACATAAAATGAAGAAATAATTTATATAAACTTTAAAAAACTGTTAATTTTAACTAGAAAATAGTACAACAAAACTTTACAATATTTTTTTAGTAAAAAAACAATTATTCTTTGAAATTAATTTAAAACATTGAAATAGATTAAGCAAATTTAAAGAAGTAGTATTCGCAAACAAATAAATAAGTTAAATATTTAAGTTCAAAAGTTATTTTTGTAATAAAAGAATTTATAAACAAATAATAAAATTTTCATCTCAGACCATATTTAAAAAACAATTTGTTATTGATAATAAAAAGGCAACGATGAAACGCATGATCCACAGCCATTAGAGATTCCACATCATGATATTGCTCTCAGCAACAGCAAACAAAACTGACAGTTGATCGAGATTTAAAAGAGAATATAGAGATCCTGTAACGTCTTCAGACAACTGGCACCTACTAAAGATAAGGCTAAGAGGGGAAGAACACGTTTCATTCTGTAAAAGCAGTTTGTTTTAAAGTTGAAAACATAAGGTTTTTTGTTTAGGTAAGTTTTTGAGAGCATAATTACAACAAGACATGGATTCAGAAAGAACAAAATTAAAAACTCAAAATGTAAATTTTTTCTTTAAGAAAATGAAAATATTTCAAAAAGTAAAATTTTATGAAATAATTGTTCTTTAAATATCCACGTGTGCACATAGATTAAAACATTTAAAACAACAATTATTAGTTTTTTTTTTTTTTTTGTAAAAAATTTCTAATAAAACTAAAATCTATCTTAAACTCAAAAATTAAGCTGGAAAATATTGTAAAAGTATTAGAAAATTTGTTTTATGGAAAACAAAGATTCTTACCACACAGTAGTTTCCATATTATGTTCTTTAGTTAATTCTGTCAGCGATGTTGAGGGTAAAGTTAAAGGACTCTTTTGTGGGGTATTCATGAATTTATGTATAACATATTCAATTAAATCGGACCAATCCTAAAGATAAAAATAATAATAATCATACTTTTATAAGATTATCAATGAATAACTTACATCACATAGTTCATAGTCAGCTTCCCATATACGTGAATAGGTTTTTAATATGACCGGTTGAAAGAGCGTTCCAATTTGTCCCAAATCACCACCAATATGATGCATCATGGTGAATATACAATCGTTAACAAATTCACCATTATTATTAAAATCATCTAAAAGCATTCCATAGTAATGCATTATTTCCAAAGTAGCAAATCTAAAAAGTTTGAAAAATTATAATCAGTATAAGTTTTTTTTTCGAAAATTTCAGAAATTTATTAAAAACAAGTAGGAAAGTATAGTCGAGCATGGCCGACCATATAATACCCTACACCATGAGTATATTTTTAAAATGTTTACTTTTTATAAAGAAACTTTTATGTTGAATATTATTGCAAAATATTTAAGCAATTTATTGATAAAAAAACAAAATTTCTAGGCTTTATATAGGTCAAATATGGGCCGATCCTCGGTAAATTTGGGAAAAGGATATATATTTTGGAAGGGGGGTTTGTATAGGGGCTAGGGTCAAATAAGGGACAATCCTTACGAAAATCTCCAGTGTCATTTATACATATATAAAACTTATTTGTACCAATTTTTAGAGAGATAATAGAATATTTGACGTAATTATGGCATAAAAAGTTCAAATCGGGAGGTACGGTTGTATGGGTTTACATGGACAGCCAGCCGGACAAACGGACGGACGGACATGTCTTAATCGACTCAAAAAATGATTCTGAATCGACCTTTAAGGTGGGTATTGGACCAATATTTTTGTATGTTACAAACATCAGCACAAACGTTTAATACCCTCCCCACTATAGTGGTGTAGGGTATAATTATTGAAAAACCGAAGTCCGGATTAGTAGGTTAATATGTAAGAAATTCTAATGATGCCCTTACAACAGACGTCGGCGCTAGTATTGTTCTGACAACGAAGATTTTCGGCAAATTACATGTACACAACACGATCGCATGCGAACCTCAAAACAAGAGCATCAAAAATACAAATATTTTATTTAGTTGCTTGACAGCATTCAACAAAGTAGGTTGATGTTGCTTTGTTAAAGAAATTGCAAACACAATTAAAAACAAGTAGGAAAGTATAGTCGGGCATGGCCGACCATATGATACCCTACACCATGAGTATATTTTTACAATTTTTACTTTTATAAAATTTTTATTTTTTGTAAAGAAACTTTTATGTTGAATATTACCATAATTCCATAATATTTAAGCCATTTATTGATAAAAAACTAAAATTTCTAAATGAGGCTTTATATAGGTCAAATATGGGCCGATCCTCGGTAAATTTGGGAAAAGGATATATTTCTAAATAACAGTTAGTTTTGTTGAGTTTCATTGCGATACAAATGGTTACAAGTCAATTTTAGACGTTTAAGTCATTTTTGAAGGGGGGTTTGTATGGGGGCTAGGGTCAAATATAGGCCGATCCTTACGAAAATCTGCAGTATCATTTATACTTATATAAAACTTATTTGTGCGAATTTTTAAAGAGATAGCAGAATATTTGACGTAATTATAGCATAAAAAGTTCAAATCGGGAGGTACGGTTGTATGGGGGCTAGGTGAAATAATGGACCGATTTCAACCATTTTCAATAGGCTTCGTCCTTGTGCCAAAAAACATGCTTGGTCCAAATTTCATCAAATTATCTTGAAAATTGCGGCCTGTACCTTGCGCACAAGGTTTACATGGACAGCCAGCCGGACGGACGGACGGATGGACGGACGGACATGTCTTAATCGACTCAAAAAATGATTCTGAATCGATCGGTATACTTTAAGGTGGGTATTGGACCAATATTTTTGTATGTTACAAACATCAGCACAAACGTATAATACCCTCCCCACTATAGTGGTGTAGGGTATAAAAACAAAAACAACTTGCAAAAGCAAGAGCATAATTTACAAAAACAACGTACACTCTAAATAATTTTCTAGAATGCATAACAATGAAAGTAAATAAGTTAATCTTGTTTCATACTTTTTTTGTACATTTTAATTAGAAATTTTGTTTCTATGTGAAGAAATTATCATTCTTAAGTACATTGATTACATATTGTTTATAAATATTCGCATTTTACAGTAATGCAATTTATCATCATTAAAAATAACCAAATATTTTTTTCAGTGCAATTTCAATGAAAAAATGCCAATAGTGTGTGTGTAGTGGTGATTTTTTTTATCTGCCTCTCTATCCGCCGGTATATGCCTTACAAACATCGTTTTAAAAGAGATTGAATTGAGATTGTCAATGTGTCTTCAATATTGCATTCCTATGAACGTCAGTATCGTTCATACGCTTCGATTCAGAAATACTCAAGTATAGGAATCGACGGTTCTGATTTTAAATGTACAGCTGCAATTACAATGCAACTTTGGTTTCTTCTTAAATCCCAATTAGTAAAAAAACTGTGTTATCTGTAGCCAATCGTTTTGGATTTCTGGTTTATTAAAATTTCCACCGAAGACCCTACATAAAGGTCTTAATAACACACAGTTTCACCTACACAGATCCAATAATCAATCTCGACTTCCATCGAAAAAAATGTTTTCTCTTCAGTGGCTTAATTTGAGCCTCTAGGTTATTTGGATTAAGAAGAATTCTATTGAAAATCTTAAAATAAAATTTAACCAGCATCAGCAACGCCAAAAACCTACAAGCTCGATATCAAATACACAGCTCCGACGGTCGATCTCGTCCGAACTTTAGCCCAATCTTCTCTACAAATTTATTAATCTCAGGGGTGGGTTATCAATTGAAAAAAACATTGAAAGTACGAAGGGTCTAAAAAATCTTACTCCAACGGCTGATCTGTTTGCGAGTCATATAGTGTTCGACATCCTGCAATCTTAAGAAAAATACCACTATATGAAAATCTTGGCTGGCGGACAATTTCCCACAACAATAGATGCCATTGGAAAAACTTTCGATATTAAAGAGAAGGATGTATTTGTAAGAAAGTGTAAGCAACATCAACCTCTAATTACGAATAGGGTTCCGACTGTGAACAGTAACATAACAGCAACGTCAAACCTAAACCCAACTAGGATAAAGTCGAAGAATGGAGAAAGTTTAATCTCACCAAATAGGAAAACAAGCTTTGATTCTATATACTGAAAAGGTCTTATTATACCTTTCTCAAATCCTAATAATGAGGTAGAGAATCCTATGAGGGAGAGAGACAAAGCCAAACAAGTTATTATGAAGGCGAGCACATAGGCCAAATCAGTCTCAAAGGAAAGTGTATTTGAAAAAAAAACATCTCTCCAACTTGAAACAAGTAAGAAGTTAGAGTCGAAGTTTCAATAAGGTTCGTCCCTGGGAAGATCTTGTAGCAAATTTCTTCCAATTATCTTAAAAATTGCGGCCTGTAGTTTGATTACAAGGTTTACATGGACGGACGGACGGACATAGCTAAATCTGCTCAGAAAATGATTCTCGGCCAATTGGTCTACTTTAAGGTAGGTATAGGACCAATATTATTGTGCGTTACAAACATCAGTACAAACCCAATAAAAAGAAGCTGAAGCTGAAAAAGAGCCTCTATCTTATGTCAAAGTAGATAAAATTTTAATAAAAAATAGAAGGTATGGTCATCAATAAGATAGTGGACTATTCAATCGCTCCTAAAAGCAAAAGACTTTTAGAGAGCGTGAGCAAAGAGCTAAGGAGGAGAGTTGATTACTAGTGCCTAGTGCGCTATTATGAAGACAAGCCAAATTAACCGCGAAGGAAAATGCGTCTAAAAAGAAACTCATCAACGTGAAGAGTATAGTAAGACGTCTCTTAAGGCAAAGTATCGAAAAGAGGCCAAAAGAAAGATTTCTGATATACAGTATACGAAGACCTGAAGAGCAAAATTCAAACAGATCAATCAACAATAAGATGGTGAACCATGTAATCCCTTCTTAAGGCAAATGATAAAAAGAGAGCGTAAACATTAAAGATGGCATGAGCATGAGATCAATGTAACATAAGTTGGTTCAGCTCAGAATTATTAATTGATTGTCAGAGACGAAACGAGATGGCTGACAATTACAAAATATTAATTGTTCCTATAGTGTAGTCCTATATTGTAATCTTATTGATTATCAGATTTAATTTACATTAAGTTAAAGAATCTAAAGAAGAAAAATCGATAAAAATACTTACTGTGATATATGATCAATCATCTTAATATGTATATTACTATTCGATTTAGTAACACTATCCAAAATCAATAGCAATATATGATTTGTAACAACTAAATCCTGTAAATATTGTTTCGTATGCAGGCTGGGATTGAAACGACGCAACAGCAGCACGAATAAATTACGCAAATCTTCGGTACTGCTTATTTGCAATTGCAATAAACGTAAGCGTTCACGATCTTCATCGCTTAGATGTGTTACTTTCTTATAGGTTTCTATTGCTTGCAAAAATTCACGTATTGCAGTGACGAGTAAATGCATGCGACGTAAATATGGTTTTAAATCACTGCCCTCTTGACGTGAATTCAATTCCAATTGTTCGCACAACATGACACCTTCATAGGTTAAATAACTGATGACATCAAAGGTTAGTATGGTATTAATATGCTCCATATCCAATTCCAGTTGAGCGGCAAATTTCAAGAAATATGTAACCAACCAAAAGAAATGTGATGTATCAATGGGTATTTTCTGCATTACGAAGGAAGAAAGGAAGCAAGGGGGAGAAAATAATTTTAATTAAAATGTTATGAGAGCCCATACACAAGGAGATATATAATACTTACTAGATTTGTTAATAATTGGGAGTGTAATTCCTCTACTAGGTAACCATAGCCTTTAAGCAGAAAGTCAACGGTAAATTCCTTAAGGAGATTGGATATGTCTTCATCTGTGGGTGTATGCTGTACTAAACCTTTCATATTAATTCTAAAAAAAGAAAACAAATCAGACGAATACGCAATTGTTTGTTTAAATAGAGATTTGCAATTCTTGATAAAAAAAACAATTTTAGATATAACAAGTAATATTTCTATATTCGGCTGTGCCGAATCTTATATACCCTTCACCAAGTATGTTTTAAAAAACAGTTTTTATTTATAACATACACACAAACATATATAAACTGTAGCAGAAAGAAATATTAACCGTTGTACTGTAATAACACCGTCAAACTGTATTACCACACGCACATGTACATCTTTATCCAAATCACAGTGTTGTTGTTGCTTTTTTAACAAAGCATGAAAAAAATGTGGCTTTTTTGATGAAATTTTCAGATGTTGTCTCGGATTTTTGCTCATATTTCCGTTATTTATAGACCGATTTTGCTGATTTTAAATAGCGATCTTCTCGGAAGCATGTCTAACTGAATTATTGATGATTCGGATCTCGCCGATATCTGGGGACCTCTAAAAACTGATTTCAACAGACAGAAAGACAGACAGATAGACGGACAGACAGACGGACATGTTTTAATCGATATACTTTATACGGTCGGAAAATTATATTATAGAAATTACAAACGGAATGACAAACTTATATATACCCTTCTCATGAAGGTGAAGGATATAAAAATAATTATATAAATCTTTTAACCTTAAGCTTTTGAAATACTTACAAACTACTTTTGCTTCTCTTCACTAATTTTTTACGTCTCAGCTCTTTTTTGTCAATGGCGGTCAAGACAATTCTGTGCTTATTTCTTGCCTTCGAACTGCAGGGTGGTTTCTGATGTTGAGGTTTACCCTGTGGACCATCGTCGTCATTGCTGGAAGTTGAAATCGATTCTTGATTTTCAACTTGAGTTCCATAACCACAATCAGAGAGTTCAGATTGTGAGGAAGGATACTCTCTTTTCTGGGGACCACAATTACCCATTGTTAATTTGACATGACCCGAGTGTGGAGATTTTTGACAAACTTTTGGTGTAGCCGTCATTAGCTCAGTGTCTATAACGCGTGTTTTGCTCGCTGAGGTGGAGCTCTTAAGAGGTAATGCCGGTGGTGGCATAAAATTGGCAGCATCGGCCAAATTGGAAGTGTTAGAATCTTGTTCAGCTGGTTGTTCTTGTTGTTGTTGTTGTTTTTGATTTGTATTTGTTGTTATTTCCTTCGCTATTTCAGTTGTGAAATTATTGTTGATAGCATCTGAAACGGTTTCATCTGTATGAGCAGTTTCCTCATCCTCCAATGTTTCCATTACTTCATTGCCCTGTTGATTTTGTTTCAAAGTAAAGCCTTCCTCGCAATCGGTGGCGCCCAAATCACTAGCTCCTTCGGAACTATCAACTTTATCAGCGGGTACTCTTAGCATAGAGTCTTGGTATTCTTGACCCTTACGACTCACCTCTTGTAAAGTGGCCTCGGTTTCTTCGCGCAATGCCTGACGACGATCTTCAGAATTGCCATTTTTACTACCGGTACTACCTGTTAAAGAAACCAGTCATATTCAGTTATAAGCTCTGCTAACCTTTCATCTTAACTGCACTTACCATTATCCGAAGAATCAGAAGTGGGATCAGACGTCAACATGGGGCTAGAATCACAGCTGCCCTGTTTTGGTGGCGAAGTATTACTTTCATTGTCTTCTGAACTTTCCGATAGCGATGCCTCAAACCACAAATTCAATAATTTCTGCAAAGTGCTAACATGTTGATCTTTATAAATCAGGGCAATCAACTGCACCATGGTTACACCCCAAAAAGCACGCTGCGGACAGGTCATAAGATACAATAATAATTTGTCTATACTCTGTATGAACAGATTCCATAGTATGGTATTTTGCATAGAAACGGGATGTGTGCTGCCCGGTTGATTGTGTGAAGTCGAAGGCATTAAATAGGTTGCATTCGATTCGGGAATATGCAGAATATTCCTCAGCAATAAGAGGCAATTGTTTATTTGATCGCATTTTTTCGGCGTCAACTTTGAATCGGACTCCAAAATGTGCTTCATGTATTCCACTACTGATTTCGTACTTTTCGGATCAGTAAATGCTTCCTTGCTTGTGTGTAACAGTTTATTCAATTCAAATATCGTATGCCTGCCCACCTCGGTGCGATACATGACATCGACTGAGAACAAACACTCAACCGGTACTGTTAAATTTACCAATATACGTATAACCGAGTCTAAAATGTCCTCATCTTTCGTATTCTCTAGTAAAGGTATTAAATCGGATCGAACATTTTGCCCGAAACCGATAGCTCTCCGAAAGGTTCGTAAGGTTTGATCTTCGTAAGATAGTTTATAATTTATTTCCTCCAGTGTGGCTGTGGAGTTTTGTGGGAGGATATTTAGTACAGTTGTTTCATTTTGCTGGACTTTATGTATGTCACTTACCTAATGCGTTAGCGCTAACAACGTAAGTATCTCCCTCAAGGGAGCCCAATGATGAGAAAGCACTATGAAGTTGCGGTGTTGCTAATAACCAGTCCATTACAAAATTATTATTATGAAATTACGTTTGTAGTTTATGATCCTCATCGGTGGAATTCATTTGGATAAATTGTATGAAACGAAAATCGAAGCTGAAATTGAAGGAAAGAAAATAAATTATAAATAATTACAAAAGGATTATAAATACATTATGTTTTCATTACTTCAAATGAATTTTGATCAACAAAATAATTTTAAATTATCATAAGATTTTCTGGGTCAACGAAAACTGCTCTAGATCTTAGCCGATTTAACGACATACATCAAATGAAATTATAAAAAAGTACTTTCGGTCTATCAAATATTTGATAGAACTAAAAGTGAACTAGAACTGAACTAAACCTGAACTAGAACTGAACTAGAAATGAAGTCGAACTAAACTAGAAATGAACTCGAAATGAACTCGAACTAAACTAGAACTGAACTAAAACTGAACTAGAACTAATCTAGAACAGAACTAAACTAGCACTGAACTAATAATGAACTAGAACTGAACTAAACTGGAACTGAATTAGAACTAAACTAGAGGTGAACTAAAACTGAACTAGAACTGAACTAGAACTGAACTAGAACTGAACTAGAACTGAACTAGAACTGAACTAGAACTGAACTAGAACTAAACTAGAACTGAACTAGAACTGAACTAGAACTGAACTAGAACTAAACTAGAACTAAACTAGAACTGAACTAGAACTGAACTAGAACTGAACAGAACTAGAACTGAACTAGAACTGAACTAGAACTGAACTAGATCTGAACTAGAACTGAACTAGAACTGAACTAGAACTGAACTAGAATTGAACTAGAGCTGAACTAGAACTAAACTAGAACTGAAGTAGAACAGAACTACAACTGAACTAGAACTGAACTAGAAATGAAGTCGAACTAAACTAGAACTGAACTAGAACTGAACTCGAAATGAGCTCGAACTAAACTAGAACTGAACTAAAACTGAACTAGAACTAATCTAGAACAGAACTAAACTAGAACTGAACTAATACTGAACTAGAACTGAACTAAACTGGAACTGAATTAGAACTCAACTAGAGGTGAACTAAAACTGAACTAGAACTGAACTAGAACTGAACTAGAACTGAACTAGAACTGAACTAGGACTAAACTAGAACTGAACTAGAACTGAACTAGAACTGAACTAGAACTGAACTAGAACTGAACTAGAACTGAACTAGAACTGAACTAGAACTGAACTAGAACTGAACTAGAACTGAACTAGAACTGAACTAGAACTGAACTAGAACTGAACTAGAACTGAACTAGAACTGAACTAGAACTGAACTAGAACTGAACTAGAACTGAACTAGAACTGAACTAGAACTGAACTAGAACTGAACTAGAACTGAATTAGAACTGAACTAGAACTGAACTAAAACTGAACTAGAACTGATCTAGCTTAGTATAGCATCTTGTCTTCTGAGCAGTCCATAAGACTGTGGCCTCCATTTGGCAGGCTTTCTATACGAAACACTCTTTAAACCTTAATATGATTTAAAGTTAAAATACTTTTAATCTTATATTATTTAAATCAATTAAATTAAAATCAAATAAATTTTTCTGTTATCTCTTTTGCGTTTTTGTTTAATGGCAAAGAAAATCAATTATCACTTATTTTCTAATTATAAACTAATTCATCTTAACTTGTTAATTATATTTTATATAACTTACTCGTAATTGCACTAAATATAAATCATATTTTCAAAATAAATCATAATTTAGTAACCACAACCGACTTTCTTTTTATTACCTCTGCCAATGGCTTCCTTGATACAACTAAACATATCTGAAAAATTTCAACAGAATTGGGAATACGATAAGCTCACACATGTCGAGTGCACGGAACACAAACGTATTCCATAAGTGCGCTGTATGAAGCAGTTGCTGTAGTCGTCGTAACATTTACTCAATTCTCAACCTGAGTTCGAAGTCAATTGTCTGCTAAAAGGTGACCACGAATCAGTGCACATGTTACAAAGGAAGATTCTAAATGCAAACACAAACAAAGCCAACAGCAGCATTACAATGAAGTAAAAGCAGAGAAGTACATGCGATGCGATATGGCTACATGTGAAATAGAGTTATAGAATATAGTTTTGCAAACATTTACAAGGGATGGCAAAATTTGGGGTGGCTGATTTTCTTAAAACTATATTTCTTTGTAGGACACAAAATGCAAGTTATTCCTAAGACCGTGACATGTTCATAAACAGAGAATGATGTACTATAGTACACATCGAGTTCTATTTATTTTACTGCTGCATCAACAACGTTTTGCAAACACATCCACGTGTTAATGTAGCGTGCAGCATGGATTTTGATATTAACTACGAGCGACAGACTGATGTTGCAAAGATTTGTATGTTTTGCGCAGATGGACGAAATGCAGTCAACAAAATTGCAAAAAAATAATTTACACTAAAGATTAATTTTAGATCAATAGATATGTAGATAAAGATTGAACACAATTTATGGGGTACTTAATATAGTAGTTAAATAGATAGTTATTCATTATGCAACATGCAAAGATATGTTCTAAAAATAAATCAACTATAATTATATACTATAACAAGTTAGAGTTCTATATTCGACTGAGCCGAATCTTAAATATTCTCCACTAGTTACTTTTATATTAATATTTTTTTAATTAATCAAATATTTGTAGAAATAGGTTTTCTCATGTATTAAATTGAAAAGTTCCAAGATTTATATTTATTACAATTCCAGGATTTATTGAACGTTGCAAATGACATTTTCTTTAGATTTTTATAGCTCTCAGCGATATCTAGTAATTTGCATGTATGCATGTGTGTAAAAAATTTAGGATTAAATACATATATATATACAGTAAATCAACAAAGTTTTTTGCCTACCTTTTTTTAAGAGAATTTTGTTTTTTGTTCATAAATAAAATTCGAAAAAAACAGGTAAAAAGTAAATATATGTTTTCCAATTAAAAACAGAGATTGTGTAAAATGGGAAAAATTAGAAAAAAATATTAAAATACAAATTTTGGTGCATTTTATTGCATTATTCATCAGAATTTGCATGTCAATAAAGTATTTTGCATATTGAGAATTCCGGTTAATTTCATTGGGTTTTTCAAATTATTTTTTAATTATTTTTGGAATTTATTGTTTTATTGTTAAAAGGAAGAGTGTTAAATATTTTTCAATTGCGATTTACAAAAATCATATCCTCATTAGGTGAAAATGTTATGTTATTTGCCTTAAAATGTTTAAAGGATAATAATGAGGCAATTTCGAAATAAAAAATTAGTTTAGATTTCTAGAACAAGTGTAAATCAATAAAATATAATTAAAATTGTAAATCAATAAAATATAATTATGTTTAATCAATAGCATTAAAAAATACAAAATAGAGAAATAGATGAAATAATCCAAAGAATTATTAGAAAAAATGCACTGAGTGCTCTTTCAAAATCTTTAACTGCTAAAGGGAGGCGACTTGTATCCAAGGAAAACCTATTGGACTCCTGATTTATCTTTTTCAAAATCTATATACGAACTAGGAGGAACACTATGTTTACAGACCTTAGATTGCTTGGAACCAATGTAAAATGAACTGTCGTGTAGTACAGGAAAAATACCTAATTTAGATATTTTAAAATAGAGGTGGTTATCATACCGTAACGTCAATATTTTTCACCTAATACATACACTTATATATATTTAGAATCCAAATCAAGAAAAACTATCCAGATCCAAATACGCTTACTGTATCTTATTCATAAAATAAAGAATTTAAAATATGAGATTGAAAATCAAGATTTTAGCATTATATCGTGGTATATGGTGATGTCCCCATACTTAGAGTGGCTAGGATGGTACTTTGTGTTAGATTTATGGAATAAGAATCAATATTATAAAATTCTAAATAAAATTTACACAATACTCGCCAAATAGATGGAGTTTCCGTAATGTAGTTTTTGTTTATCAATACCAAAATGACAAAAAACCAGGATTATTTTTGTTATAATATACCTCACAAAACTTTTTTTCTAGGTCCAAATCCATTGATTATTTAATATATCATGTATCCAATTCAAAATTACTTACTATTTTCGAAATTTAATGAAAGAAACGATAGATTTTATGTTAAGTCAAATATTGTTAAATTCTGATAGGTATATAGGATAATAAATCGGTTAAGAAATGTCCAAATTTAGTCGTTCCACTACTAAAATATCTAAAAATGTTATTCTAATATATAAGAGTAATAAAAATATTAAATATTATAAAATAATGCAGCAATATTAAAAAAAATTAACAAAAAACCTAAAAAAGCAAAATACTTTATTGACAATACGTTCACATTTTAACAAAAATCTCGTTAATTAATATAACGATTTTACTTTTTATGGTAGAAAATTAAAATATAAGATATTCTTTAAAAAATACAACAAACAAATTGCTTTATTTTGCTAAAAATAATTGTTCACATAAAGTTTTTTCTTTAAATTTATAAAATTTTACATAGGCAAATTACTTAATTGATTCACTGTATATAATTTTGTTCTACACAAACTGATAATGCCACTAGGTTAAAGCGTTGTAGGGACTACAACGTATTTATGACAAAAAAATTTCTCAGAAATATTTCTGTGCATTTAAGTAATTATTGTACTAAATTTTTTATATATATCTTAATTTAGTAATGAGCTATACTCATTTAAGTGATTTTCGGGAGGGGACCTTGTATGGAAGCTATGGTCAATTATGGACGGATCGGAAAAAAAACTTTAACATTTCTGTATAAAAGAGAAATATTTGTATCAAATTTTATATGAATATCTTAATTAAGCAATGAGTTCTGCTCGTTTAAGTGATTTTCGGGAGGGGACTTTGTATGGGAGCTATGTCCAATTATGGACCGATTCAAAAAATGTTTTCTCTGAATGAATTCTATTGACATGAATATATTTTAATTTGTAAAATTTTGTGAAGACATCGACATGGTGACGAATGTTATTAACAAAAAAAAACCCATTTTCCGGGAATATGTACTTTTGTATGGGAGGTATATGAAATTGTGAACCGATTCTGGCAATTTTCAGCAGGGGTCAAGCTCTTGTGCAGAAACCAATGTATGGTGATTTTCTTGGAATTTTCTTGCATAGTTTTCGAGAAAATTACATCAGAATGTTTAAGAAATGCTTATTTTTTCGAGGTTGTTTTAAATTTTTATTCATAATTTTTCCCGGTGTGAACCGATTTTGTGCATTTTCTGTTTAGGATAATATTGAATATTATTGGTTAGGATAATATTGAATATTATCGGTGAATTTGGCTGACTTCCTTTGCTTAGTTCAAACGTGAGCATGATTTAGGCAGACAGACAGACAGACAGACAGACAGACAGACATAGCTAAATCGACTCTGAATTTGATAAGGACCCAGAATATATATACTTTGTTGGGTCTCAAATGAATATTTCTTGGTGTTACACACGGAATGACAAACTTATGTATACCCTCTATCGCCACCATCATCAGTGGGGGAGGGTATAAAAAGAGAATAAAAGTCGAATGATTTTTATTTCAGGTATTCACATGGTTGGTAGGGTTCTATAATTGAAACGAAAAGTCGACTTTTCGACTTTTTGTATTTAGTTAAAAGACGACTTTTCGACCTTTTGCATTTAGTTAAAAGTCGACTTTTTGCATTATATTCAAAGTCGATTTTTCGACTTTTCGACTATATGTACTTTATAAATAGTCGACTTTTCGACTTTTTCCGACTTTTCAACTTTTTTCGACTTTTCGACTATTTTTGACTTTTTCCGACTTATCGACTTTTTCGTCTTTTATTAACAAAGTTGACTTTTCGACTTTTTTCACAGACGATAGTCGAGTTATCGACTTTTTGGGAACAAAATAGTCCACTTCGACTTTTCGAATTTTTTCGACAAAAAGTCGATTGTTCGATTATTCGAAAGTCGATTTATAGAACCCTAAAGTTTGGTATAAAACAATAACAAAGTAAGATGAAAACAGCTGTTTCACTTTTTTGTATGTGTTTACATAAAAATACATCCCTGATCTAATGCGACCTGTAATAATCATTTCAAAAAATAAAGAGAGCCATACGACTGTCAAATTTTTCAACCGTCAAATTTTTCAACCGTATTCTCTTCTAACATTAGTTAAAAGAGAATACGGATGTAGTTTCATTACACCTAGCGTTTAGACGATCGCATTCGTACTCTTCTACAAAAAATTTTTACAGATCATATTACTTGTGTGATCGTGTAAAGCCAGCTTAAATAGTTTTGAAGGGACCTTTATACGATCACACGTAAAATAAAATTCTATACGTATGCCATAAAAGGGAGTAAAAGTCGTATGATTTTATTTCTGCTATTTACTCAATTGCTATAAAATAATAACAAAGTATGATCCCATCCTTTCTCTCCTTCGCTTAAACGTCGAAATATCTAAAAAGTAATAAAATGTATTGTGGCACTAATGATATTTGTCGAAATTTAAACATTTCAACTTCAACTTCCTTTTAAGCTCTGCAATGATGAATCAGTCAATAACATTAGAATTTTATATATCTACTAGACATGTGGATTAGTTATTTAGTTAGTTAGTTAGTTAGTTAGTTAACCACAAACCTTCCGGAGGCCACAAACTTTAGGTCAAGGCTGAAAAGTAAGTACCTCGTAAGTTATTAACTGACTCATCCTAAGATGGTAGTCATTAAAAAAGTAAGTTGTTGAGTAAGTACCAGTCATTCCCATGTTTTTCCAGGGTATCTAAACTTAACATGTGTTTGGTTACAAAACAAATAAAAACAGAGGCGACACACCCTCTTTTTAAAAGAAAAATGTTAGGCAACGTGTTGTATTATGTACACTACTCAAAAAGAAATTTCTATGTACATATGTATATGTATGTCTATATGTAGATGTTTTTAAAATTATTTATTCATGTATCTGTCATTTAATTGTACTGCCTAGTGGCGAATACCCCCCACAGTCGTTGTTTTTCCTCAATAGTATAAAAATATATTACAAAAGCTTTCCGAAACACCCTCATGAAGCTTTCAACTATTTTTTTTTATTGTTACAACAGGTGGTTACAAAGATTCACATCTAATCAATTCGTATCACGTTAAGAAACATTTGTATTTGTAAAAGGAAACCCAAGACTAGGGCATGTGACAGTATATTTTCATAAGAACTCAACAAGTAAATAAATAAATTAAAATTGCATAAAATCCATAGAAAGTTAAGTTTTGTTTAGAAAATTAAATAATCGCTGTAAAAATATACCTCTTAGAATTATAATGAAAAAACTGAAAAATACGAAAAAACACAAAGTATGAAGGTGTTTTTATTGTCTTGTGTAATAGTATTTTAACCTACATTTACTAACAGATTCTGTTCTATTTTTTAAAATTTTATGGATTTTTGCTTTTAAAATAATTAATATAAGAAACAAGTATGAATGTGTACTTAGTCGAGCATGGCCGACCATATGCTACCCTATAGCAGTCAGAATGTTAGAAATGTGGATTATTTTTTAAATATTAAAGCATCTAATTTGTTTTTTAACTTTACTCAAGCTTTTCTATACAGAAAACTCTATCGCTTAAGCTCAAGCTTTCTATACAGAAAACTCTATCGCTTAAGCTCAAGCTTTTCTATACAGAAAACTCTATCGCTTAAGCTCAAGCTTTTCTATACAGAAAACTCTATCGCTTAAGCTCAAGCTTTTCTATACAGAAAACTCTATCGCTTAAGCTCAAGCTTTTCTATACAGAAAACTCTATCGCTTAAGCTCAAGCTTTTCTATACAGAAAACTCTATAGTTTAAGCTCAAGCTTTTCTATAAAGAGAAATCTATTGCTTAGGCCCAAGCTTTATTATACAGAAAAATCAATTGCTTAAGCCCAAGCTATTATATACAAAAACTCTATTGCTTAAGCTGGAGGTCCACACCACGCGTTCTATGATTTTTCGCATTATACGCCTCTGTCAAAATAGTAGAAGCAATGAGTTCCTATGCTGAAAGTTACTTGTACAAAAGCATAGAATGGCTTGACGCGTAGAATGCTTAAAGTAGATTTACTATCAAATTTTATAAGCGGCGCACGAAAATGTACTTTATCGCTCAAGTTTTACTATGTAGAAAACGTTATCGCTTTAAAACAAACTATTGTATAGAAAAAAACTTTCTAGCTTAAGCTTTACTTTATTTAGAACAATATCTTACTAAAGCTTTTTTCTATACAAGTTTCTCGTTTCAATTATTGCTGTAGGATATAATAACTAAGGTTTTGTGTCGTTAAAAAAATAAATTAAAATATTGTAACCTTCAATGGTTTAATAACATACATACGCACGTGGATTGGTTTCATAAGTCAACGTATCTATCACAGATATACATTAGACTAGACTGATTGTATGAACAAAAATAAGTAAGGGGAGCTATCACTAATGAACATACATATGTATGTATCCCTGATATGCAAATGAAATATTTCATTGAAGAAATCAAATTGAGTTTTTGTTATTTTTTTAGGTTTCCTTAATAAAATACAAAGTTATTAAAGATTGTCAAGATTTTATCTTTGTATGATGATTTAACAATTCAAATTTGCAATTAAAATGAAATATATACTATACATACAAACATACAACATACATACATACATATAAAAAAAACACAAATTAAAGTTTTGCTGCTTGTCAAGAGGTGTGTGTTATTTAAAAACGAATTTGAAGAATATGTAGATATGGAGATTTTTTTCGAATTTGACGGAAGTTAAAATCAGGTTAAACAATTGAATGGGTTTATGACAAAAAACTACACGTAGATAAAAATTTGTTTATGTAAGGATTTACCGTTGCTTTATATTTGTTTCATAAGAATTTTGATAAAAACAACAATATTTAAAGTGTAGAATGACAGGACCGATGGGTATATTTCTTCGGAAGTGATGTACATATATATGTATGTAGGAGTTACATCCTTCTACATATCTATCTATCTATCTATCTATCTATCTATCTATCTATCTATCTATCTATCTATCTATCTATCTATCTATCTATCTATCTATCTATTTATTTATTTATTTATTTATCTATCTATCTATCTATTTATCTATCTATCTATCTATCTATCTATCTATCTATCTATCTATCTATCTATCTATCTATCTATCTATCTATCTATCTATCTATCTATCTATCTATCTATCTATCTATCTATCTATCTATCTATATATATCTATCTTTCTATCTATCTATCTTTCTATCTATCTATTTTTCATTCTTTCTTTCTATCTAGTCCGAAAAACTGCACTTTGTACAAGCGCTTCTCATAGTACCAGATCTGTGGCTTTCTGATTCGTCAAATCAATCCAAAGACAGCCCGAAGATCAACATCACCTGTTTAAATTCTCAGCAAACTAAGAGAGAAGTTTTGATTTGGCAATTAAAAAATGCCAACTAATAATCAGACTAGTTAATCTAAATAAAATTGATACTGATTTTTAACCCTTATTGATGTTTTTGAGCATAAATTAATAAATAGATACGAAAGTGAGCATAAGAAATATTACTCTCTCACATGTACAGGTTCTGTGTGAATTTAATATAATTGTATGAGTATTTTTATTTTTGTTTACATAAAAAAAAAACAAAAATATGAAAGTACAAAATGTATCCGAATGCATCATACCCTACCACATTGCGAGTAAGTAGCAATAAGTTATTTAGTATTTTTTAATGTAGAAGTTATATTCAAGAGATTGATGTTTGCTTAATTAATGAATGTACTACTCATTTTAACAATATATAGTCAAAATTTCGAATATATAAAATTTGTTGAGTCGAATTTTATAAATACCCTATTCTTGTATAGCATGTACCGCTTACAAAATATTCCAATAGGCTAATTTATGGACGGATTTCATCATTACATCGACGCAGGTGTTACAAACTTTAAGACATAAACAAAATGCCGTTCCCATTAGTGTGGTGTAGGGTGTACTTTGACTGCATTTGGGCTGCTTTGAAATTAACAATAATCGTTCATATCAAGCGTTAATTTTAGCATTAGCACAATTCCTTTGGCAAAATAGCCCCTGCTGCTGCAATAAACACTGCTAAAAGTTATGTTTTTCCTATAAAATTATTGAAAACATTTTCAGAAAAAAAACAAATTTTTCAATCGTTTTTATTTTTTTAATATAATTTTTAAGTGTCAATATTGACTCAACCCAGCAAACACAAAGAGTTTATTTAAAATTAAGAATAATTTTTAACGAAGATGTTTCTTACATTGGTCAACTGATATTGAATAAAAATGGCTAATTCAAAACATTATTTCATAAAATATCGAAATATAATGTCAAACAAAAATATAAAAACTTTTTAAACGAAAAAGTTTGTGTTTGTTGGGTTACATATTTTTCAACTAATACATTCTCACGACTTAGGTTTTTGACAGCAGACTTAGGTTCTGTCATGCTCAGATTCGCTTCTATGTATAAAATTATTCTATGTTTTTGAGTACAAGAATAAACTTTGCAGTGTTGCCATATAAAATGACAGAAAACGTCAAAACAATGCATGTTTCAAAAGAAAGAAGAAGACAACTCTAAAAGCGGGTTTTTGAGTTGGCAATTAAATGTCAATTAATAATCAGATTCGTTAATCTAAAAATGAATTGATTCTGATGTTATTCCCCTTTGATGTTTTTGAGTACAAGATTAAACTTCGCAATAGACTAGAGTTTAAGCTATAACTAGACAATGAATTGGTGTATAGAGTTTTTATATTAGTCCAAAGACGTCTAGTTAAACGTATTTTAAGATTATATATTAGTCATTAGACTAGTCGATAAAGAGGACTGATCATTAAGTAAATAGATTGGTTCTTATACTAGTCAATAGAAAGTCAATTGTCACTCTATGGGCTAGATAATAAAGTAGTATATGTTTGGGTAAATCTCTTTAGGAAGGCAAAAGGGCTGGACAGCTTGAAGCGTTGCTTAACTCTCTGTATCTAAACAAAATCTCATAGATTTTGTACTCAGAATAATTGAACAAATGTGTATGAAAAACGGAATGAAATAAAACACAAGGAATTAGGAACTTCGTAATAATATTTATTCAATTTGGATGGAGGATTTCCTACCAAGGATAGGTGGACTGTATTGTTAGGAGTTAGAAATAGATCTGGTGCAAATAAGCATTTATGACTTTACGAACTACTTACACATTACAAGTAATTGTAATTGACCATGTAATAAATTACTTTGAGATATCATTAACCCCCCCCCCATGCCTGGTACATATTACCAGATATTCAGATCCTACGTTTTTTGACAACAAAAATACAGGTTCCCAGCAAAAATAAAACAAAGTACTTCAAAAAGGATAGAAATAATCAACACTTCAAAATTAGCACTAAGTCATTTTTTTTTACTTTTGTGGAAGTGATGTTTATTGACGTCCAAAGAAGCTAAACGAATCATTTTTTGTTTAATTTAAGGTATATTTGTTCTGAATTCCAATTCCAATTCCAAAAAATTAACATAAAAATTACTTCCTGATAATGGCTTTAGAAGTAGTGAATTTGGTATCAAATAAGATGGAAATCCCTCCTATTACAAGGCTGTGTTAAAATCATAACTTATTTTAGGTATTTTTCAGTACTTCCATGGAGAAAACTCTACTTCTTTTTCGCTTCTTTGAAAGTTCTTTTTTTGACGGGTTTTTAAGGATTTTCATCAAGTTATCATTTTATATGAATACACAGATGGACAAACTCAGAAATTGATACTAAACCGATACTTTAAGGACAAAATATCTTCCAGGCTATTGTAGTTTTAAAAATTATATAAAACTATATAAAATTGTATTTCATAGAATCTAGTGTTTTGTTGTTAAATCGAAATTTGTTGATATTTATTTAAAAAAACTCTAAATATGTAAATGCCAAATTTGTTGTAAAAATATGAAATACAGAGAAAACAAAATAATTTGTTTAAAAAAAATTAGTAGATATGCTATAAAATTGTTGGAAATATGCAAAATATATGCATTTTAAAGCAAAATATGCAATTTATGCATTTATAATAAATTATGCAAAAAATATGCAACAACAAATGGATGCCATTTTGTAGTAAATTCTTTAATTCGAAAAGAAAACCAGTTAAAAGTTATTTTGAGTTACTGACTACAAACATGCAATTGAATAGAAATCATTGCCCTGGTCATTAGACTAGTCAATAAAAAGTCTATTGTCTCTCTATGGATGATGAAGTAGTCTATAAACTAGACAATAGACTAGTCTAGATTTGACATAAGATTAGTGTAAACTCTTGTTTATATACTAGTCCAATGATTAATTCATAGAATAGAAAAGCAATCGGGTAAAAAATAAAAAGCAGTGTCTTCGATAAAAGTTGTGTGTTTATAATTCATTACAATAAAGGAGAATATCAACGCCCTTTTCCGGTTTTCATATTTGAAATTGGAAGAGGCCAGTTGTATGGGGGTTATACGATTGTAAGGAAAACAAGTATGAATGTGCAGTCGGACCTTGCTCACTATATGATAACCAAAACCAGTCAGTATGTTAAATAAGTGGAAAATTTTTTAAAACAAGTCAGATTTCTATATTCGGCTGAGCCGAATCTTATATACCCTTCACCAAGTATGTTTAAAAAAACAGTTTTAATTTTGTATCTCTGAACACATGTCACACACAACATACACTCAAACAAATATAAACTATAGCAGAAAGAAATATTAACCGTTGTACTGTACTACCACCGTCAAACTGTATTACCGCCCTCAAACAAATATGAGCTGTATTACCAACATATTACTACTTTATCTCCTTGTTGTTTTTAAGCTTTTATTTATAATTTGTTGAGGAAATTTTCAGAGGTAGTCTCAGATTTTTACCAATATCTTAGTTATTTATCGACCGTTTTTGCTGATTTTCAATAGGAAACTTCTCGAAAGCATGTCTGACAGAATTATTGAAGATTTGGATCTCGAAGATATATGGAACCTTTAGAAAATTGATTTCAACAGACAGACGGACATGGCTTAATCGACTCCGCCATCCATAAAGATCCAGAATATATATACTTTATAGGGTCGGAAAATTATATTATAGAAATTACAAACGGAATGACAAACTTATATATATACCCTTCTTACGAAGGTGAAGGTTATAAAAATAAAGCATTTAATTTGTTTTTTAACCGTATTGTGGAATATTTTTACGTATTATTGACAAAAAAAGAGATTTTCTACAAGAGTAAGGGTAATCGTTTTATTAGAAATTATAACTGAATTTTAAACTTCAAGACATTTTCTGAAGGGGAGTTTGTACGGGTTTGCTAGGGTCAAATGAGGCCCGATCACTTTAAAACTTAATATTTTAAGTAAATTGCAATTTTCTGATTTGTTTTGTTTTACTAATTATTGTTTTAAATGTTTATTTAACATTTTTCCAAAATTTTCCATTTTACAAAAGTATTGTTTGCAAAAAACAGCTGTTCATTGTTTATGATTTTTAATGAAAACTTGGCAACAATAGCAAAGTTAACTGAGCTTAAATCTAAAACTGAACAAGTAGTAAAGTATAGTCGGGCATGGCCGACCATTTAATACCCTACCCCATGAATATATTTTTAATATTTTTACTTTTTATAAAGAAATTTTTATGTTGAATATTATTCCAAAATATTTAAGCAAATTTATTGATAAAAAAAAAACTAAAATTTCTAAATGAGGCTTTATATAGGTCAAATATGGGCCGATACTCGGGAAATTTGGGAAAAGGATATATTTTTAAATAACAGTTAGTTTTATTGAGTTTCATTGCGATACAAATGGTTACAAGTCAGTTTTAGACGTTTAAGACATTTTTGGAAGGGGGGTTTGTATGGGGGCTAAGGTCAAATAAGGGCCAATCCTTACGAAAATCTGCAGTGTCATTTATACTTATATAAAACTAATTTGTGCCAAGTTTTAGAGAGATAATAGAATATTTGACATAATTATGGCATAAAAAGTTCAAATCGGAAGGTACGGTTGTATGGGGGCTAGGTGAAATAATGGACCGATTTCAACCATTCATCAAATTTCATCAAATTATCTTGAAAATTGCGGCCTGTACCTTGCGCACAAGGTTTACATGGACAGCCAGCCGGACAGACGGACGGACGGACATGACTTAAACGACTCAAAAAATGATTCTGAATCGATCGGTATACTTTAAGGTGGGTATTGGACCAATATTTTTGTATGTTACAAACATCAGCACAAACGTATAATACCCTCTCCACTATAGTGGTGTAGGGTATAAAAACACAATCATCTGTTAAAGTCCGCCTAACTTTGTTTCGAGTTTAATCTAACAGCAAGTTAAGCCTAGTTTAACTGATGAGTAAGAAAGTATTATCAGAAAGCGTTATACACTCCACACTATAGTAGGAGTAGGGAAGAGGCTATTAAAGACTCGATACTTGTTCTTAAATAATATAGACTTACCAAATATTTCTTTTGTTGTTGTTAAATAAATAATCCAAAATTTATTTTTGTGTGTTGAGTAAAAAGAAAACTTTGATTTGTAGAACTAAACTTAAAGGTATTTAGTCGTACGAAACAGTTATTGCAAATTAACAATTATAGCTTTTAATATTTTTAAGCTTTAACCGCAGTCAAATGTGCAGATTTTGTTTATTTAATTAATATATGTTTAGTTTTTATTGTTGTTGTTTATGCAACTATTAATTTATTTAAAAATTTCAAGTTTAACTAAAGCTTTTTTATTGGTTGGTGATTTAGTAACACAAGCTTTTAATTGTTTCATTTCATTTTCTTTAATGCAGTTTTCTTTTGTTGGACATTTTTTCACTTCTTTGTTTTTGGTATTTTTTCTTTATATTTTAATTTTTTTTTAAATTTTCTTTAATTGATTATTGTTTTCTTTTTTCTTAACTGTTATTTAGTTTGGGTATTTAAATATTTAAACAATTACATAAATTTGCAACGTGATTTCTATTTTTGTAAAATCTTTTGTTGTTGTTGTTTTGCATTTAATATTATTCAACAAGTCACGTTTTCTGCTATACTATATATAAATTGTATGGCAAAATAAAATTTTTCCATAATTTTTTTTTTCAAAAGTAATTGATTATTTGCAGTTTTTTCATTTATTTAATAAATTTTCCTTTTTTAAGAAATTTATCTTAATTTTAAAAATTTTAATAATTTTTTTTTAATTTTCACAATTTTTTATATTTAAAAACTGTTGTTCTAAATGAGAAATAAACTTTAAATATTATTTTCCGTTTACAACATCCGTTCACTTGGTCGTTTCAACTGTGAGTGATTCAAATATTTGTTGAATTGACTCTCCTAAGTTGTGAGTACTTGCAGCTAACTGTGTTTGTTTACAAACTATTATCTCCTCTCAACACCCCCCCCCCAAACTTTTAGCAAACAACAACATTGTAGTGTTTTTGCACTTTCTTACAATCCAACACATTGCAATTGCATGAGTTTTGTAAGCCGGCATAGAAAATAAAAGCTTTTTTTTTTGCAAATAATGAAAAAAAAGCTTTCTCTAAGTCTTTCGTACTCTTTTTTGCTTACCAGCTGTCCCACTTACGCCAATGCACGTTAAGTAAAACGTTTTGTTTTTCTATCCACTATTCGTTTTGTTTCCACTCGACTCACGTGTAACGACAACGTGCAGCACGTTCTTTATGTCACCGATTTTCTTGTTTGTTTGCTTTTTTTTCCATATCATTTACTTTTCTGTATTGAACCGAGATATTTTCTCATTTATTTTTGCACAAAAAATGTACTACGTAAGGTTTATCAGGGGGTACCTATGTACAGGCGAAACTAATCATTCACAAAAATCATTTGCCAAAGTTTAATTGTGTAGTAGTGTTTTAGTTTTCCGTCGTTTTGTTGTTTTTATTTCTTCCATATGGAAAATAAGTACCTTGTGGCAGTATAATATATAGTTCAAAACCAGGGAAGGAAAGTTTTATACTTAAGTAATTTTTTCAGTAGTAAATCTAGTATAGAGTCTAGTCGTTTGTCTAGTCTATAGTCAAGTCTTAAGTCTTGTCTATAGCAAATGTATAGTCAAGACTATATTCTAGTCTAGTAAATAGTCTAATATATATTCTAGTCTAAAGACTATCCTGTAGTCTAACCTAGTAAAAAGTCTACTTTATAGTCTAGCCTATAGTGTAGTCTATAATCTAGTCTATAGTGTAGTCTATATTCTAGTCTATATTCTAGTCTATAGTCTAGTCTATAGTCTAGTCTATAGTCTAGTCTATTGTCAAGTCTATAGTCAAGTCTATAGACCAGTCTATTGTCTAGTCTATAGTCTAGTCTATAGTCTAGTGTATAGTCTATTCTATAGTCTAGTCTATAGTCTAGTCTATAGTCTATAGTCTAGTCTATAGTCTTGTCTATAGTCTAGTCTTGTCTAGTCTATAGCCTAGTCTATGGTCTAGTCTGTAGTCTAGTCTATAGTCTAGTCTATAGTCTAGTCTATAGTCTAGTCTATAGTCTAGTCTATAGTCTAGTCTATAGTCTAGTCTATAGTTTTTGTGTATATGGTATTGATATCTAAATTTTCAATAGTTTTTAGGTAACTGACGGCCTTTTCAAAAATATGGTTTATTTATTACATTACCAGCATACCCTGGGTGCTTCGCTACCCTAACTATGTTCAATATCATAAAAATATCAAAAAGTACCATCGGAAAAACGAAAAAGTACAAAGATCTCTTTCAATTAATTTTCATTTAATAAAGAACCATGTGTGTTCCGGTTAACCATTATAAATAATCCATTTGAATAATAGAAAAGTACCAAATAGTTCCCACTTCCAGAATATTATTCAGTCAAGACCATGTATGTTAAAATTAATGTTCCTAGGTTGAATATTTTAGAAAATTAAAAAACTACTTTTATAAAAGTTGGCTCAATGAGTTTGAATAAAATTAAATTTTCCGTTTTTCCCCTTTTTGGTACTTTTTTCCCTTTGGGTACTTTTTTACCCAGTGAAATAGCAAAAATTTTATTACAATAAATATTACAGAGTTAGTCCGTAATTTAATATGAATAATTCAATAAAACGAAAAAGTTTTCTTAATGTGCTAAAAAAAGTACCATAAATAGAGTTTTGTCTCTTTTACACCCAAAAAGGACTGAATTTTAAAATAGTACGAAACAGGTGTCTCATAATTTTGAGAGATGTATCCAAAATATTTAGAAAAATTTGATTATGCTAATTAGTTTAAAAGTTATAAAGGGCTGACAAAGGTACCAAAATCATCTTTGTTACACATTTTTACCCCTTAAAAGTACCAATTACAAAAAAGTACCAGACACCCATCTCTTCATTTTAACAGTAGATTCAGGTGCATTTAAACCTTTTTGTATTACTAATATTATGTAAGATATTTAAGAAACCCTGTTTTACCCGTTTTTTCCTCTTTTTACCCGTAAATGTTCAAATTTCAAAATATATATATAGATTACGCATCGCTAGAAAGGTATTCTGATAGCAAAGTGGTCCATAGGACATTCTATTATACAGTAAATACTCTTTTTCATGTACGATATATTCAGCTTATTAGAATCCGTTATGTGACTAGGTGTAATTATATACCGATTTTTGGCCTCTAACTACCTTATCAGATAGATTTTCGGAATAGAGCTGTTAATATCCGAACGGTTCAATAGTGAACTGATCTTCAAAACACTTTATTAATTGTATCAAACCAGTTAATGTCTAATTTAATGGATATTCTTGAATTTTTAAGTTATAAACCGATCGTTGTCAAATTTTCTACAGCAATTTTCCTTCTTATGAAATTTTATATTTATGATCATATATGACTCTCTAAGCCCTTTACCAGGTGCAAGAGAAACCGTGAAAAACAAATATACTTTATTTGTGCACCATCTTTTTTGATTGTTAGTCTACAAAATTGAAATTATTTGTATCAACAGAATCCGAGATTATATGTAATCGTAGGATATCAAAAAGTTGAATTAGTTTTAAACATTGCACTTTTTCGTTTTTTAGGGCTTTCATAATGTAGTGTAAGCTGTAAAGCTCAAACGTCATTATAGTACTTGAAATGAGTACGTAATAATCACGAAACTAAGAATGGATGTACGTACGTAGAAACCAGATATGGATAATTAAAAGTTAAAAATATTTTTAAGTAAAATTAATTTATAACAATAATAGTACTGATTGTATATAAAGTACTGAACTTATTCTCTACTAAATTAAAGACTAGACTATAGATTATATACTACATTATTGGCTAGACTATAAAAGGATTATAGACCAAACTACAGACTAGAGTAGACTATTATAGACTGGACTATAGACTAGACCAAAGACTAGACTATAGACTAGACTATAGACTAGACCAAAGACTAGACTATAGACTAAACTATAGACTACACTATAGACCAGACTATAGACTAGACTATAGACTAGACTATAGACTAGACTATAGACTAGACTATAGACTAGACTATAGACTAGACTATAGACTAGTAATAATGTGAAATGTTAATTAATCTTTTTTTGATTTTTATAAAGAAAATGTGAATTGTAACAAAAAAAAAAAAACGGGCTTAAATTAAAATTTTATGTGTCTTTTTTCATTATTTTGTTTTTATTACTTTATTCCTTCTATTTTATGTGTGTGTTTTTTCCCCATTTTTTATGTAAATGTGTGTGGATTTAATAGCAATGTTGCCAACTTTCTCAATTGAATAAATTACTGCAAATCGCTGAAAAAAATAACGGATTATACTTAAAGCTAAGGAAATTAGGTAAAACAGTAACACCCATATTCATAAATGCTTTATAAAGTTATTAATGGTTTATTGTAAGGAATTATGTGTGGAAAATGAGTGTAAAATTTTAATAAAAAGAATCTTAATAAGGAAGACTTCTAAATAAAAATTTTAATTTATTAAGGAAAACTGTCGGTCTGCAAAAAACTTTCCCTAAACCATTTAAAAAAAACGTTCTTAAGTAGAAATTTTTTTAAGGAAAACTGATGCAACGTGAAACTTTTCTTAATAAATCTGTTAAAATAAACTTTTCTAAAGAAACAGAAAACTTTTTTTTAAAGAAAATTGTTTTGATTGTAAAAAAACTGTCGTGATACGTAACTTCTCTAAAACCATTTTTCTAAAGAAAACTGCCCTGATTTGAACTATTCTTAAGAAACTCTTTTTGACCAAAAATTTTAAAAGAAAACTGCTTCGAAAAGAAACTGTTCCAAATAAAAAAAAAACAGTTTTTTAAAGAAACCCTACCTACCTATCTATTTATCTATTTATCTATCTTTCTATTTATCTATATATCTATCTATCTATCTATCTATCTATCTATCTATCTATCTATCTATCTATCTATCTATATATCTACCTATTTATCTATTTATCTATCTATCTATCTATCTATCTATCTATCTATCTATGTATCTATCTATCTATCTTGACACCTGTCATATAAATTAAATATTCAAATATATGTATATCTGAAAAAATACTAGGTTATTCAAAATTTTAAGGTGTTTCTTTAAAGTCCAAATAAACGTAGCATATGCAATGAATGAAAGTAAAAATTTTATGTTAAAAATAGTAAAGTTGTTATTTTATTTATATTGTTTTTAGGGTATAAATACAAAAATTACATTGAAAAGAAACTATAAATTATAAAATTTTGCACATTTTTCTTTTTAAGAAAATATTTTAGTCAATCTCAATCTAATTGACTTCAATATGGGAAATTTTTCACAATTACACTCACCGTGTATATCATCTAAACTCAGATCTATTAAAGCTACACCACCTAAATTATGATTTCGTACATAATCAGCTTTTGCCCCAGCCGTTATATAATCCTCATAACTAATCCAAATACCAAAATTACCATTACTATCGGCTGGACGAAAAGCATAAACACCAGATTTTGCTTTAGGATCGGTAACACTTTTTAACTGAAAATCACGTAACTTTTCACATATCTCAGGATAAGATAGAAAACCAGACGTATAGGTTTGAGGACCAGCAGTGGCAGGACCATCGGTATAGTAAACTGGAGGTATACCATTACTATTTGAATTTTTTGTCATTTTCCAAGAACGACCATAAGCAGCAACACCAACAACGATTTTGTGTCGCGGTACATTTTGCGAATGCCAAAATTTATAAAAATCTTTAATATTTCCCAAACTTAAATCACTGTTATATTGAAGTGTTGTGGATTTTAGAGCTTTTGTAGGTGACATGAAATTAGCTTCTAGGGGATTACGTTGAGGTGTAAAAAAATCAAATGCCGATAGAATAACAAAGTCTAAATAGTTAATAATCTCAGGAATTTCAAAATATTCTGAAAAATGTTAATGTATATATGTATAAGAATATGTTTAGATATACATGAATAAATAAGCGCTTACTTTTCGAATCTATATTGGGTAATACGTTTAATGTCAGCATAAGGTTGCGTTCATTAAAATGGGCTTTTAATAGTTGTATCAGAATCGTTAGCTGATCTTTGTGTTCCATATATTTCGGATCTGTATCAAAATGATGGATTTTAAATAAGTTAATAAAATATTTCCAAATTTTAATGCGAACTGGTTCAGTAGGCAATACGGTCGGTAAGGGGAAATCCAAACTTAAGCCATCGAATTTATACTTGATTAAGACATCCATAAGAGATTTAATTAAAATTTTCGTGGCCTGACGATCTTCTAATAGTTGTAAAAAACTTTTAATAGTTTTGTCATTATTTTCACCGCTTATACTAAGAAGAAACTTAACATTTGGATATTTATTTTTAAAACTTTGCATATTAGCTAGTTCCTGTTGTTTTTCGGGCATTTGTGCCGTAAGAACTAATTTATCCGGTGTTATGGTCACATAACTGTATATAACATGAGTGCAGAAATTTAAAGCAAATTCCATATCTTGAGAAGTAAATTTTGCTCGACCTATAATGTTAGTAATTATAAAATTTAATAGTATTAACAATAAATAGTTGCAAAACTAAATAATTTCAATACATACCCACTCTACTGGCACTTGACATGTCATAGTAACACACCAATTTGATGGCTTGTGACCATTTTAAAAATGTTCCCAGTAAGATCACTGCAACACCAAAAAAATCCTGCAATTTCTTCATTGTAATAACATTCACTGCAGTTTTCTTATAAATACTGAAATATTTTTTAAATATTTTTATTACAGATCAAACCACACTCATTCATCATAGTCGAATTTAGAAACCCCTTAAAGTCAAGTGGATTTTTTTTTCACAAGATTTCATGATCAACAAATGAGAATGTATATATTTAAACTGGATTATTTATTGAATAATTTTTAAAATGTAACGATAGTCACAAATATTTTATCACGATTTGTATTAAATACTGTAGGGCATACTATTCACATCTGATTCATTTTAATATAAATATTTTTTAATTATTTATAATAGAAGACGCTAATAATTTCTTTATTTAAAGCTGTAATTTGTTCGATTGAGATATTTTAACCACTTAGGGCGGGTTTTTCTGATAAAGATAATCTTTATTCTTTTGGTTAAAACTGGTTTAATATATGTTTCGTATTTTACAGTAATTAACTAAGGGCCACCAATCTTTAGGTGAAAGATTAGGGATTAAATCAAAATAAATCTTTGAAAGTTGTTTTTGAATACTCCATTAGTAAATTTTGTTTGCTAGTTTAAGCGTCCTGTAGAGGTGGTTTAAACTTGAGCGAGAAAAGTAAACAGCTGATGACAAAAAAAAATGTATACAATTTTTATACCCTACACCACTTTAGTTGGGAGGGTATATTGGGTTTGTGCTGATGTTTGTAACATACAAAAATATTCGTCCTATACCCACCTTAAAGTATACCAATCGTCTTAGTATCATATTCTGAGTCGATTAAGCTATGTCCGTCCGTCCGTCCGTCCGTCTGGCTGACTGTCCATGTAAACCTTGTGCGTAAGGTACAGGTCGCAATTTTCAAGATAATTGGATGAAATTTGGTACACACGTTTCTTTTGGTCCAAGGAAATGGTTAAAATCGGTCTATTATTTCGACTAGCCCCCATACAACCGTACCCCTCAAATAGGACCTTTTGGCTTATAATTAATTTAAATGATCTATTTTGTTAACAAAAGTCGACAAAACTTAGTTTCATAGAACTTTAAATGCCACTACCGATTTTTGTACTGATAGGACTTTATTTGACCCTATCCCCCATACAAACTCCCCTTCAGAAAATGACTTAAAGGTCAAAATTCACTTACAAACACTATTAACACTCTTAAATTCTACATAGAAGAAGACTTAACTCCCCCTACCAACATTTTTAAGAATAGGTCCATATTTTACCCTACTCCCCTTTGAGCCTTCTTGTAAAAAATATTTTTTTTTTTTTTTGGCAAAAAAAGTAAAAATATTCCGAAATAAATTTAAAAAAAGAACAAACCAAATGCTTTATTTTATTAAATAATCCTCATTTTTAACATACAAACTGACTGGTGTAGGGTATCATATGGTCGGCTACGCCCGACTATACATTCATACTTGTTATTAAAATAAACAATTTATCGATTAGTATAACTTATGTGGACTTAATAATATATTTTTTGTTTTTAATTTAAGTTTTCTTCCCAGCAGTTCGACGAGACAGTCCCGAACTTACCACTTAACCTACCACTTGTGATGGCCCCTAACCAGCTGACTAGCCAGGTGACCAATCATTTTATCAAGGGTTTGTCCTACGAGGAAGTCAATCGTCACGCTACACCCTTCAAAGAGACAATCAAAAGACGGTCAAAAATAGTCAAAGGATGGTAATCTCCAAATGGGTTCTTGGAAGTCGGTCACATTACTATTTAATAATAAATAAACATTACTATTTAATAAATAATAAATAAAGAGATAAACAAATTGACAGTAACATTTCTGAAGTAAAAAAAAGTTTATTTTTTTAAGAACTTTATTACCAAATGAGTAAAAAGTTTTTACGTAATTTTCGAAAATGAACGATCAATTATGGATGATCGTTAAACAAATTTCAATTATATTTTCTGTATATAAAAGTAATATTTGTGGCAAATTTTGCATGGATATCACTGTTTGGCAATAAGTTTATGCATTTAAGTGTTTTTCTAAAGAGAACCTTGTTCGAGAGCTATGACCAATTGTGGATAGATCAAAATTTTAGAATGACTTTTCTATGCATAAAAGTAACAATTCTATCCTAGATAATGACTTAGTTTAAGTGAACTTATATAGGAGATATGACAAATTGTGGTCCAAACGGAAAAAACTGACACTTACATTTGCGTCTATAAATGTGATATTTTTGACAAATTTCGTATAAATATCTTAATTAGGCAATGAGTTATGGTCGTTGAAGCGACTTTTTGGAGAGAACCGATCGGAAAAAAAATTTATGTATATAAACGTAATATAAGTAGTAAATTTTGTATAGATATCTTAATTAGGTAGCGAGTTATGAGCGTTTAAGTGATTTTCGGGAAAGGACCTTGTATAGGAGCTATGACCAATTGTGGACCGATCGCAAGAAAATATTGCGGTAACATTTATGTATATAAAAGTACTATATGTAGCAAAGTTTGTATAAATATCTTAATTAGTTAATGAGTTTGAAGCGTTTAAGTGATTTTCGGGAGGGGACATTATATGGGAGCTATGACCACTTGTGGACCGATAGAAACATTTTTTCCTTGATATGAATTGTATTGACATATTGTAAAGGAAGTTATTAACAATAAACACATTTTCCGGGAATATGTACATTTGTATGGGAGGTATATGAAATTATGAACCGATTTTTTACAATGTTCATTCTGTCACCAATTGACGTATCTCTGCCAAAATTCATCAATTTATCTGCAGTAGTTTTTGTAAAAAGTAAAAATAAATATGTGAAAAATCGCCATTTTTTTCGAGGTTGTCTTAAATTTTTACTCATAACTCTGACACTATTTCACCGATCTTGCTGATTTTCAATACCAAACTGCTTAGGATAACAATGAATATTTTCAGTGAATTTTGTGGAGTTTCATTGCTTCATTTTAACATGAGCGTGTTTTATACAGACAGACGGACATATCTAGATCGACTCAGAATTTCATAAGGATCAAGAATATTAGATGAATATTTCTTAGTGTTACAAACGGAATGACAAGCTGATATATACCCTCTATCACCACTGATGGTGGTGGAGGGTATAAAAACAGCTGTTCATTGTTTATGTTTCTTTTCTCTTTATAGCCAGTTCGTTTGTTCTTACTAAATATTTATTTGAGTGTAGCAATTTTATTGCACCTGTAAACTGTAGGAAAAGTTAATTTTTTCAGTTTAGTTTCTTCCTTTGTATTTTTTTTCTTTCAGCAAACTTTTCGAAACATTGCACTTGACATTGATTTTATTCCTTTTTCTTAAAAGTTTTCCTTTGAATTGGTTGTATGTGGGATGTTACTGATAAAAACTCGTTGTCCTAGTAACACATACCCACACAGTTTTAGCGATTTGAAGGGAAACCTTTATTTTGTTAAGTTTAAATAGTGCTGATGCATGCAATATTTCCAACGCAGTTGGTTTTCACTTGATTTAGTTGTCGAACACACACACACACAAACACATACACACACTTGTGGAGGCGGCGCTGTTATGTCAACAAACCTGTTAAAAGTGTTTTATAAAACGTGAGATGGAAACTTTTATTAGAGAGTGGAATGTGCAAAACAAAAAGTCGTTGAAATATCTGATTTTAATTTATAAGGATGTTTGTTGCTGAAATGGCACCTGTTGCATTTAAAATTTTATAGTTTAACTAGTATACCCTGGGTGCTTCGCTACCCTAACTTAAATTAAATACATACGAAATTTTGTTTACCGTTATGGAAAATTAAAATTGATAAAACATTTTTCTAATGTTTAATTTTTATAAGTTCAATACCACGTGATTAAATTCGCATTCAGTAAGAAGCGTTTATTTTTAGTTTCATTCATTTAGCTTCCACATTATTGCAAATTTCGAAAGTATTATTTGAAAAAAAGTACTATAAACTATCTCTAATAGATTATCATTTAATCAAAAATTCTGTGTTTCTGAGTTCAATATTATATACAATTCAAAAATATAATTTTAATGAATTAAAAAATACCAAAAGTCACTTTCAGTAGATTCTCATTCTCTAAGGTCCCTAACTTTTAAATTTTATTTTCAATAACTATGTTCAATATCGTAAAAATATCAAAAAGTACCATCGGAAAAACGAAAAAGTACAAAAATCTCTCTCAATAAATTCTCATTTAATAAGGACCATTATAAAGAATCTAAAAGGTACCATATAAAAACAAGTAGGAAAGTATAGTCGGGCATGGACGACCATATAATACCCGACACCATGAGTATATTTTTAAAATTTTTACTTTTTATAAAAAAAACTTTTATGTTGAATATTTTTCCAAAATATTTAAGCAATTTATTGATAAAAAAATAAAATTTCTAAATGAGGCTTTATATAGGTCAAATTGGGCCGATCCTCGGTAAATTTGGGAAAAGGATATATTTTTAAATAACAGTTAGTTTTGTTGAGTTTCATTGCGATACAAATGGTTACAAGTCAATTTTAGACGTTTAAGACATTTTTTGCAGGGGAGTTTGTATGGGGGCTAGGGTCAAATAAGGGCCGATCCTTACGAAAATCTGCAGTGTCATTTAACTTAAGTAAAACTTATTTATGCCAATTTTTAGAGAGGTAATAGAATATTTAATGTAATTATGGCATAAAAAGTTCAAATCGGGAGGTACGGTTGTACGGGGGCTAGGTGAAATAATGGACCGATTTCAACCATTTTCACTAGACTTCGTCCCTGTGCCAAAAAACATGCTTGGTCCAAATTTCATCAAATTATCTTGAAAATTGCGGCCTGTACCTTGCGCACAAGGTTTACATGGACAGCCAGCCGGACGGACAGACGGACATGTCTTAATCGACTCAGAAAATGATTCTGAGTCGATCGGTATACTTTAAGGTGGGTATTGGACCAATATTTTTGTATGTTACAAACATCAGCACAAACGTATAATACCCTCCCCACTATAGTGGTGTAGGGTATAAATAGAAAAGTACCAAATAGTTCCCACTTACAGTCAAGACCATGTATGTTAAAATTAATGCTCCTAGGTTGAATATTTAGAAAATTAAAAAAGTACCATTTGTGAGATAAAAAGTACTAAAAAGTTCTCTCTTAAAGAATCTTATTCCATGAGGACGTATACGTTTAATAATCATGTGTTTTGAATATTAAAGAACATACAAAGAGTATCATTTGAAGAAAGAAAAAGTAGCAAAAGTGGAATAAAATTTAGTAATAATAAAGAATACAATTTTTCCCCTTTTCGTTTAGAAATATACTTTTTCGAGAATTAAGTTTACAAAATGTTCCCTATTTAAATCTATATATCACAGATAAAACTCAAACGATTCAAATCTGCATTCATTTGTTCCAGAAAAATAGTGCTTTCAAAAAGTACCAAACAATTTACTCGAATTTGGTCCTATATAGAAATTAGTACTCGAATTCCAAAATAATGTCTGTTGGTACATTTTGTATGAGTAAATAAACTACTTTTTCAAGTTTTATAAAAATATGCACAATGAGTTTGAATAAAATTAAACTTCCCATTTTTTCCCTTTTTGGTACTTTTTCCCCAGTGAAATTGCAAAAATTTTATTACAATAAATATTACAGAGTTAGTCCGTAATTTAATAGGAATTATTCAATAAACCGAAAAACTTTTCTTAATGTGCTAAAAAAAAGTACCATAAATACAGTTTTCTCCCTTTTTGCATCCAAAAAGGACTGATTTTTAAAAAAGTACGAAACAGGTGTCTCATAATTTTGGGAGATGTATCCAAAATATTTATAAAAATTTTATTATTTTAATTAGTTTAAAAGTTATAAGGAGCCAAAAAAGGTACCAAAATCACCTTTGTTACACATGTTAAACCCCTTAAAAGTACAAATTTGAAAAAAAAGTACCAGACACCCATCTGCTCATTTTAAGAGTAGATACAGGCGCATTTAGAGTTTTTCTTGTATCACTTATATTGTGTAAGATAATTAAGAAAACCTGTTTTACCCGTTTTTCCCCTTTTTTATCCGTAAATGTACAAATTTCCAAAAATCCGTCCTTAGTGGATCTACATAACCAAAAACACATCTACAGTCAAAATTTCATGATTCTAGGTTCAGCCGTTTGGGCTGCGCGATGATGAATCTGTCAGTCAGTATCGCTAATCTTTTATATATATATATATATATATATATATATATAATATAATATATATATATATATATATATATATATATATATATAATATATATATATATATATATAATATATATATATAATATATATATATATATATATATATATATATATATATATATATATATAATATAGATAAGGTGAATAATTTAGATTTTGCACGTTTTTTAAGAAGAGGACTTTTCCATGGATAATTGACTAACAAAATGTTGCTGCAATAGAACGATTCACTCCCTCCCCCTTTGTAACTTGCAAAGTGTAAATTTTGGACATGGTGGGTCACTTTGTTAAAGTAACGTAATTCCAAATGGAAGCGAGGTAATGGCAGAGAAAGAGTCAGTGTTCTTGAGATTACGTTCTGGTGCTTCTCTCGTTTGAGTTTGTTTAGTTAACTTTTTTTTAGTTCCAGACAAAAATTTTTTGAAAAAAGAACTAGTTCTAGAATTGTTCCTATGAAATTGTAAGTTCATTCTTGAAAGAACTTAAAAAAATCTAGTTATCAGTCTGAAAAAGTTTAAATTTGAAAGTATTACATTCTTAAAAGCACTAAAAGAAATCTGAACAAGTGTAAATTTTAGATTTAAATCAAAACCAAGAAATTTTATTTAAAATTAATTTTATTCAAAAACAAAAAAAAAATCAACATAATAATATTTTCAACAATTTCCTTTATAACAAATTTCTCAAACTCCACTATTTGTACGAATCCAATCGCGTACATAGGTAACTCTTGAATAAACACCTGGATAATCAGGTTTAGCACAACCATAGCCCCACGATACAACACCCACTAAAACACCAGATTCATTTACTAATGGACCACCAGAATCACCCTGACAGGCATCCTTGCCACCCTCAATATAGCCGGCACAAATCATGCGTTCTGTAATACCCCCAAATTTCTTATATTTATCGGAACATTCTTCCTGATTAAAAATTGGCACTTCAGCCTGACGCAACCATTCGCGAGATTCAGCGGAAGTTTGAGTATTACCCCAACCCGTAACGAAACATGTATCACCATCCATGAAATTATCTTTGACATCGGGTAGTTTTACAGCTTTCTTGGTATCATCAAATTCAATTTCTTTCGAGAGTTTTAGCAGCGAATAATCGTAATCGACATTCGAGTAATTGAATTGTTTGTGCTGGACAATTTCGGCTACCTGTATAAGTTCACCACCCTGGGCGGATTCTGAAGAACCCACACGCACTTTCATGCGAGAAGCTGTGCGTCCTCTAAAAAGGAAGAATATATAGATTTCATTAGAATAGACCTAGTCCTAGTTATGTAGTGAGGTATAAGAACTTACTCGGTGCAATGAGCTGCTGTTAAAATCCATTGTGGCGAAATAATAGAACCACCGCAAATATGACCCGAAGTTTGCAAGGATATTTGATGAGGAGCATCGGTTATATTGATTTTATAACCACCCACAATACGACCATCCAAACGTGGTCGACCCACCTCATAATCCGCTGATCTATTTTGTCTTGTTTTGGGTATTAAACAACCTCTACCCTGTACCTCTAGCACGAATGTAGTCAGACATAACGCTACTGATGCTATTAAAAGGTATCTAAACATTTTATATATTTAACTTCGATTTCGCGTTATTCCGAAACTGATTACTACAAGTACACTTGAGGTAGTTTAATGTGAAACTGTTATAGAAATTCAAATTTTCATTAGCTTTTATACTTTGTTAAATAAAGATTTCAAGTTGATTACAAACATTTTCCAATTGCTAATAATAAAAAAATTTACCAAAATGACCGCCCATTGAGCCGTAAGTTAGTGATACTATATAAAAATACTCGGAGGTGGTGATGGTGGTGGTGGTTCTTATCTATTACATTTTCTATTGACTTTAAACTCTAGTCATAAGCGAATGTAGGTCAACTGTATGTGCAGACTTCCAGCAATAATGGGTGAAGAAAGAAATTAAAATATAGACTAGATATAGACTAGATTGTATTAATACTTGACTTAAATACCATGAATAGTTTTTGTTGTAGAAATGGGGGTTAGTAGAAGTTTTTCTAAGTGATTTCTTTTTTTTTCAAAACCATTGTTTTATATTTTAAAATTTTATTTAAATGTTGTATGTAACAACTGTTGTCATGCACTTTTTCAGTTGCACTTGAAATAGGGGCTCAAGAATTTTAAACTAATTATAATGTTTCGGTTCGGAAAATGGGAAGTACATGCCTTTTGTTGTTATTACCTATTAATCTATTTCCTTTCGAGATTAAATATTTTTGTAATTTAAACCTAATATATATATTTAATAGTATTGTATAGGAAACGATTAAATTAAGTTATATACATCTGGAATTTGGACTATGAATTTGGACAGAATGAATGTCGAAGTGCTTTACGTGAGTACCTGACATGATGCACTATCCCACGGTGGTGTTGATTAACAACGGTCTACCATTGCTCCTGAATCCTTCAAGAACTCAGGTGGCAATTTTTGTACATGTAATGGGTCAGTCCATGTACAATAGAGTGCTCCAAAAAAAAACTAAGTTTCGAATTTTGCCCGTTCCCCCCACTAAAATTGTTCTACGGGTTATAAAAATAAGACCTGCAAAAATTTAGATCAATTGTTGTGTATTTTAAATGAAACCTTTTGTAAATTTATTAGTCCACATATTTCTAAATAAAAATCCAGAGTTCCATGCAATTTTTACGCCTTTAACCCATAAACTTTAAAGGTCAAAGGACAAATTTTGTAATATTTTTTTTAATGGAAATTAGTCGAAATTGTTTCTATTTCTAGGTAGATTATCACAAAACTTAAGAAATTTATTTATTAACAACCGATATTTACAATAATAGTGAAAAAAATTAATTAACCCTATAACGGCCTTGGGGTCAAAATGACCCCGATGTTTTAAAAACATGCCCATTTGGACATATTTCAATAAAACCCGTTTGCAATCCTATTAATTCATCTTAAAAAATTTAGGCTTAAACCTTTTTGATTATGGTGTCAGAACCAGTTAACGTAATCCTATTGACCTAATTTTTTGCACGACTTATTTTTATAACCCATAGAACAATTCTAGTGGGGGAGGGCTTGTAGGATAAATTTTTTTCCTTCATACAAGTTTGGAGCACTCTAATGTACAAGCACTTTGCTGAAATACTCGAGCTATCTAATCTCTGACCATTGATGAACCACTGCTTAACTTCCGAGATGTAAAGTATCACTTCCGTTCACAACCATGCAAATGGGATGACCTCTGTTGATTCGGCAACAGCACCTAGAGACCTAACCGGTGGTCCGAACTACGAATCCATCAAATAAGCCGAGACTTTGTTCTTACTCACAGGGACACCCTGTGGTAATTCTGATATGAACAGAGTATACTCTGAACATATCTGGACAAGAAAGGAAAACCTTTCATCCATCATCATACAATCCAGCACACATCTCATTTACACGACACATTCATAAGAGAAAAACATACGACACATTTATTATAGGTAGACGGGTGGATGAGGCATGCCGTACCCCACATTCGCCCCGTACCATATACAATTAATACCGACTCATTTCCAACGCTTAGTCCCACAGTCACTTTTCTATGGCGTATCTGTTGTTTCGGCAACAGCACGGAACTTATCCCGAAATATTGACTTTATAATGCATCAGTCTTTTAACCGTCACTTACTCTCCCCGCGAATTTGGGCTTAAACCACAACCACTACGTGTATCCCGAAGGAACCTCAACCAACAGACCAGCCAGGACATAGTCTTGCGGGCAACTGGCCACCCGTAGTACCAAATTATGCAGTGCTCTGGTCTGACCTCTGGCAATCTATGCAAGGACTAAGTGAAGCTGTAGACTGTAACCAACTTTTCAGTCCCGGCCAGACTGAAGGTATTGGCCACCTCTTTATACCCCGGGATTGCAATAACACCAAGGCAGAGGTCTCGCCAAGGTAACATACCCCGGGGGGCGTATGTTACCTTGGCGTTCATACCATACCAGACACAGAATATGAAACTTTGAAATACTGATCCCAGAATTAATATCTTTGCCAAGCGCAACTTTAGCGATAATATTGGTAGGAAACAGTAGCTACACTTATGGCTCTAAATTAGGGGACAAAGTGGGCATGGGATTCTATATTGAAGAACAAAACATTAGCCTTCAAGCAGAAGTCCGAGCAATAACGAAATGCGTAAAGTAGATTAGAATAAATATGGCGCCCACATGACTTTACATGTTCACCGATAGCAATTTTCCCGATTTCAGATGGTAAAGTTAATTCTAAAATCGTTTAGGAGTCATAAGAAGGCACTAATTGAATACTCATCCAATGGTAAGATTAGAATCATGGGTACCAAACCACTCGGGAATATTCAGCAAGGAAAGAGCGAGTATAATAGCTTTAAAGGGAAGGGAGCTTGATTTAGTTAACATAATGAACGCAAAACTATTTTTCACAACGAGGTAAAATTAAAAATAGGATTTTCGCAAAAATATAATGCAAATATGTTGGGATTGTTATTATTTCAGATATAAAATCCCTCACAAACATTGGTTGGAAAATTCTTAGAAATAACGCCTAGGAAACAGAGTTTCTGAACTGAGTATAATCGTTAGTGAATACTGTTTTTGTTTTTATCCGAAAATAACTTGCCCTTTGTAATTCTTTGGAATTGAGAAGGATGATCAATCACTCTAAAGTTTAGAGTCTAAACTAATCACTACGAATTTAGTACATATCGAAATATGTATCATATATGATCAAGCAACAAAATTACTATATATGTTTGTAAATATATTTTTTTAATCTAGCCTCATATAATTTCCCAGGACTCTGACGTTCATTTATAAACTTGCTATTTATACTAGTAGAACGATTAAATTCAATTAAAAATAATTTTATAAAAATCAAAATCTCTATGATATATTATATAGTAACGTCCATAATTGATCCTAATCCCCACATTACAACTTCTACAAATAATCAGTTTATTGTTAATATTATGAAAAAATTCAACAAAAATTATGAAGCCACTAGAATTATATAGAATTCAGTCCATAATTGACTGCATTTTTCGAAAATCTCCCAGATGTTAATATTAACATCATACTACCCAGCAGTATTGGGTGGCAATGTGGAAGTAGTTATTTCTACGGGTTACCATTAGCCACAAGTTGGGAGTCTAACTCGCGGTTACATATTAGTGAAATGTTGACTCACCTGGTAACTGATAGGAATGATGATGACGAAATGAATCACCCAAAATATTTTAAGAACTATAAACAATAAATACATTGACAACAACTATTCATTTACATTAAAAAATTCCAAAAATGTAGCAGTTCAATACCTGCATTCCAATTATTAACAAACAACTTCAAAACAAGCTAAAATTAATAACAAATTATTTTAAATACATTAATAAATAAATACATTAGCCTCTCAATTAGTGTTATTCACAGGAATTCCCGACACATCAAATTATAAGTTTGGTGCTTTTGGGAAATTTAGGGCGAGTTTTTCTGATAAAGATAATCTTCATTCTTTGGTTAAACCTGGTTTAATATATGTTTCGTGTTGTTCAGTTATCAGTAAAGTTACTTATTATCTTAGTTTAACTGAGTGTAATTGTCCAATTAAACTCAAGTTATAAGTAAGAAAACACAATTAACAAAAACAATAAAGCAATGATTTCGGAAGAACAAAAACTTAATACTTTAAGTAAATTGCAATTTTCTGATTTGTTTTGTTTTATTTATTATTGTTTTTAATGTTTATTTAACATTTTTCCAAAATTTTCAATTTTACAAAAGTATTGTTTGCAAAAAACAGCTGTTCATTGTTTATGTTTTTGAGTGAAAAGTTGGCAATACTAACAAACTTAACTGAGCTTAAATCTAAAACTGAAAAACACAATCATCGGTTAAAATTTGCCTAAATTTGTTTCGAGTTTAATCCAACAGCAAGTTAAGCCCAGTTTAACTGAGGAGTAAGAAACCCGCCCTTAGACGTTTAAGGGCGGGTTTTTCTGATAAAGATAATCTTCATTCTTTGGTTAAATCTGGTTTAATTTTTTTTGTTTATGTTTTTGAGTGAAAAGTTAACTGAGCTTAAATCTAAAACTGAAAAAAACAATCATCGGTTAAAGTCCGCCTAAATTTGTTCCGAGTTTAATCTAACAGCAAGTTAAGCCTAGTTTAACTGAAGAGTAAGAAACCCACCCTAAGTGATTTTCGCATATGGTCCTTGTATGAGATCTATGACCAATAGATAGATCAAAAACAAATTCTATAATACACAAACAAATATTAAATTTAAACACATTTATAAGCATTTTAATTATGCTTTGCACAACATACTTTTTATTTCATAAATAAAAAAAACTCAAAAGCAAATGAAAAGAAAAATTAAAGAAAACCAAATAAAGAAAAAACTAAAAGAAAATGTTATAAAATACTTTAAATCACTCTACAACATAGATAAAATAACGCCCTACAGGTATTGAGTTACCATTCTCTTCCACCAAAGTAATTTGCTGTTTCTCCATATCCAGTAACAAAGAACCATCGGTCAAAGGAGTTTTTCCCTTTCTGAAGTCTTGGAATTCGGGTAATTGACGAGGTCCCAAAACGGGATCATCATAGCGCCAGATTTGCAGAGTAGACAAATCAGCTGTAAATGATAATAAAACTAAATAAGATAAATGAAAACAAAATAAAAAACGCAAGTAATATTTACCTTTAAAACCCAAAATTTTGCCTAATTTTTCACGCAGCGTTTTAACCGTTTCACCTTCGGAGACAACAGTGTTGACTTGAAACAGGCTAGATCTCTCAACGGGATTTGTAAATGTAACAGCAACATGAGGAGCAACGGTGAAAGCAATAAAGGGACTGCCAGGTCTTACTTCTTCTCTTGTCTTTTCGGGTGCCGAAGGATCATCGGTGTATTTTACTTCCAAAGCCTCTAAATCTAAAGTATTCTTCAAATACTCCAAGTTGTCAAGCAAAACTTGACGTTCATCAAATTCAAGATTAACCGCCATGGCAGCTAAACCTTTACCACTTTCCACCTTTTCACGTATCATTTGGGCGAAGGGCATAACACGTTTCATGAACTTTTTCAATTCCTCCTTCTTTTGCAAAGTGGCAGCAATGACCTTATTGTCAGGCAGTGAATTGGTGGGAGTATACAATTCTCTCATGGTGTCAAGAACACAACATTGCCATGGAGGATATGTTTTGGCCACCCACACTAAGGCTCTATTGGGTTTAACGGAAGTGGGATCGACAGCCTTTTCCTTGCCACCTTTACCTTTGACTTGCAAAAGATTTTTCAAATTCAAACGGAAGGAATGAGCAGCTTCCATCAAATATTCCGAACACATAATATCAATTTCATTAATAGCACCCACCTCTGGCCATTGGGCATGGAGTATGGATTGTTTGTTGCCCAGCAAACCCCAAACATGTTCAGCCACATGAGGACAGATGGGAGCAATGAGTAAAGCTTGACGGCGTATGAATTCGAATACCAAATCCGCGTGCATACCATGTGTACCGCACAATTCACGGTATTTATCTCTGGTCAGTTGAAGTTCATAGAAACCAGTACGCAAAGCCTCTTTGAATAACATTTTCTTGTAGTGTTCATCAGTTTGTTTGGTTTTCAAATTCATTTCACTAATGAATACCTTATCGTTGAAGGTATGATGATGACCCTTGCGCATAGCAGGACGTGCAGCCAACATTTCCTTGACCCACTCAATAAAGGTGTACAATCGCAGAATACCAGAATCGGCGGTACTCTCTACAAAGTTGGCATCCTCTACACTGTCACCAGCATCAGCCAAACACAAACGCATGCCATCGGCTGAGAATTTATCGACGGCTTCATGTAGTGTTAGGAAATTACCATCAGATTTGGACATTTTTGATGAATTCAAAAGCAAATGACCATTGACACGCATACCCTTGGGCCACTTAGTTTCATCATTGGGCCATATGGCAGCATGATTGTAGATGGAGAATGTTAAATGATTTTGTATTAAATCCTTTCCAGATACTCTCAAATCCATAGGATACCAATATTCGAATTCTCTTCTCAAAACATCCAAAGTAGCTTTTGGCACCTTTGTTGTTTTGGGATAAGGAGTCTCCTTAAAGAATACATAATCCCAAACCTCGGGAGTCATATCCTCGGCTTTAATGCCCAATGGACTGGGTTTTTCACCACGGAAAGAACCACCTTGCAACAAGTGAACCACGGTATAGAATGCCATGTAAATGGTAGAGTCAGACAAAGATTCTATTAGCCATTGTTCATCCCAAGGTAGTTTGGTACCCAAGCCATAAGTACGCGAACAGGCATATTCATGCAGCCAATTCAAGCAATGTTCAAAATTATTACGGGCTTCATCATGGAATGTTTCCATTTTTTCCAAAATCTTGAAAGCCTGTGCCTGCCATTCTGCTTCGCCATAGTTCAAATACCATTGGTTGCACAAGGCCACCACACATTGATCACCAGAACGAGAAATAATGGTCTTTTCGGGTTCATAGTAAATGTCCGCTTCCTTAGAGTCGACCAATTGCTTCTGTAAGTCTTTCTTGACATCCTGCACCTTTTTACCCTTGAACTCACCCACCAACATAACACCATCATAGAATCCCTTAAGATAACACAATTCCTTGGCCTCAACCAATTTGTCTTTGTCGTTTTGGGATTGAATTTTCAACAATTCGTAGGCATATTTAGCACACATATTGCCCAAAGTGGGTACCTCAATAATGGAAATGGGTTCAAAGGGCAAAACCATTTCATCGGTGAGGCCATACTTTTGTCTAAAAGCTTCCTTCTTTTGCAAATCCATTAAGGCAGCATAATCATCGGGAGAATCAGATGGTACAGAGGTCACTACACCAGTACCTTTGTCCTCCTTAATGGACAACATGGGCAAAGTGTAAATGACTTTGTGTGAGGTTAAAGGTGAAGACAAAGGTGTACCCATAAGATCTTGTCCCGTCAATTCGGCCAATTCAACAAATTTACCCTCTTCAGCGGTAAAACCTTGATAGGACATATTTCTAGCAGCACGTCTAGTGCTGATCCAAACCTCATTGTTACGTGTAGTTTGCCAAGCAATATACTTAATGTCAGGATGCAACCAACAATTAGTTTGGCCATACATGGTCTCAGGTCTTAAGGTGGCAGCTACCAAATATATCGGCTCTTTGATGGCACTAAAAGAGTTATCTATGTATAAGTTTCACATTAAAAAGAAAGATTTTTTTTAATTTACCTTAGTTTAGCGGGTTTTTCCAAGACTTTCATTTTAATTAAAGTATATTCTTGTGGTCCTACACCTTCTCCCGTGGAACGATCATGATCCATACAAGGTTGTCCATCCTTGGGCGAATAGATGGTGTAGCGTTTGCCATACATAACCTTGCCACGATTCTTCAGGTGCATGAACTGCCAGCGTACAAAGGAGTCGTAGAAGGGATTGACATCGGTGGTTATGAAAGTTCTACGCCAATCAACCTAGAATAAAAATAATTTTAGTAGTTATCCGGTGGTCGTAGGTTCAATTTATATCAGAGATGCTGGTAAAGGAGCGCGTAAAAGGCCTAGTAATCTCTAACTAACTCAGAGTTGATTTCATATCTTTTTGAGGCTTCCTCATCAAGAATATGCTTGTGGCAATTGAGAATCATTTGTAATATTCATTAATATAATATTCCAAATTTTTAGCTTCTTGTGATTTAAAATATCTAAGGTTTATAATTAGAATAAAAAATCGTTACAGCTTTCAGATTATGAATTGAACAGTTTTGAAACATGTTTATATTGAAACTAGATATCTACTAAATTTCTGATAATACCGCGTATACTTAGCTTTACATATACATGTATCTCATAAATGACTCATCAACATATAGATGAAGCCCACTTTTACTTATGAAGTGAGTAAACAAAAGAACGCACACTAAACAAAACTTCCCTAAATCTACGTTATAATTCCACTAAACAAAAAACCTATTTCAATTAAATAATTCAATACTTACATGTACACCAATTCTCTTCAAATCCTTAACAGCCAAGGGAGGGAAATAATTTAGCCAATGCTCAGCATCAGCGAATTTTTTAATTTCCTCATCTTGTAAACCCAAACTTTGCATAATTTGCCATTGATATTTGGCCGAACCAGTCTTAGCCACAGCCTTACTCTTCTTACCCTTCGATTTATCCTTTGGCACATCGGAAGTTTCAACAGGAGCAACCTCTACCGTGGCAACTGGAAATTGTGGTGGATAACCAAAATCTTCCATTTCACGTTTCAATTTATCGGCGCAGGCCTTAATAGGCATGCCGGTACAATGGAAACCGAAAGGCCACAAAACACGTTTACCCTTGGAACGGTGATAGCGTATAGCAAATTCAGCCTTTGACAATGAGAATGTATGACCCAAATGCAAACGGCCATTCATATAGGGATATGGAAAAGTTACAAAAAATTTCTCATCTTGAGATTTTTTTGGCTCTGCCGGGGCATCGATTTCATGTAGATGTTCTTGTTCCCAACGTTGTTGCACTTGCTGTTCGATCTTCTGTAAATATTCCACCTTAAAGGTGCCTTTACGCTCCACATTAGCCTATAAGCAGTAAAAAGAAAATGTTTACATTTCATTTATAATATTCCTTGTAAATTACATCAGCCAAACTAAGGGAATGTCTTCTGGAGAAAATCATGACGACAAACACTCAACCACACTTCTTTGTAAAACTAATTCTTATGAATGAATCAAAATATTTGTCGAACATTATCCACAGCTTGTAAATTGTTTGCATGTACTTACCATAATGTTATTGTAGCTGCGCACTTGCTATTTTTTGAAACAATTTATTAAGAATTGTTCAAATTTTTGCTATAAATTTAAACAAAATCTTGTAACAAAAAGTGCAACGTGTTGTTCCACCAAAAAGAACCAAAAGAGTTTTGACATTTTAATAAGCGGTTTTTCTTTGCCAGTGTGATCAACGTTGCCAATTTTAAGATTTTAAAAAGCACCGTAGGAAAGTTAGCTTTGGGAATTTACATTAATTATAATTATTATAATATATTATTATAATATATTAATATTAAAATTTTGAAATAAAACTTATAACAAAAATTTTACTTTTTTTAGCTTTTTAAGGTACTAACCTGATTATAGACTATATACTAGACTATGTATATACAAGACTATAGACAAGGCTTAAGACCAGATTATGGACTTGACTCTAGACTTTACTATAAACTAAACTATGGACTAGACTATAAACTAAACTATGGACTAGACTATAAACTAAACTATAGACTAGACTATAGTTTAGACACAGACTAGACTATTGACAAGACTATAGAATAGAGTAGATATTAAAAGTAATTGAGTTTGAAAATAAATCTTGTAAAATGATTTGTACAACGAGAGGAATAAATAAAATATTATTTTATATACAAAAATTTCCTCTTCCGGTAAATAATACAGATTTTTATAATATTTGCTTTCAAAATCCCAATTTTTATACCCTACACCACTATAGCGGGGAGGGTATTATACGTTTATGCTGATGTTTGTAACATACAAAAATATTGGTCCAATATCCACCTTAAAGTATACCGATCGATTCAGAATCTTTTTTGAGTCAATTAAGACATGTCCGTCCGGCTGGTTGGCTGTCCATGTAAACCTTGTGCGCAGGGTACAGGCCGCAATTTTCAAGATAATTTGATAAAATTTGGAAAAAGCATGATTTTGGGCACAAGGACAAAGCCTATTGAAAATGGTTGAAATCGGTCCATTACTTCACCTAGCCCCCATACAACCGTACCTCCCGATTTGTACTTTTTATGCCATAATTACGTCAAATATTCTATTATCTCTCTGAAAATTGGCACAAATAAGTTCTATATAAGTATAAATGACACTGCAGATTTTCGTAAGGATCGGCCCTTATTTGACCCTAACCCCCATACAAACCCCCCCTTCAAAAAATGTCTTAAACGTCTAAAATTTACTTGTAACCATTTGTATCGCAATGAAACTCAACAAAACTAACTGTTATTTAAAAATATATCCTTTCCCAAATTTACCGAGGATCGGCCCATATTTGACCTATATAAAGACTCATTTAGAAATGTTAGTTTTTTATCAATAAATTGCTTAAATATTTTGGAATTATGGTAATATTCAACGTAAAAGTTTCTTAAAAAAAAAATAAAAATTTAAAAATATATTCATGGTGTAGGGTATTATATGGTCGGCCATGCCCGAATATACTTTCCTACTTGTTAATATCTAAGTTCTTGTTTTATTATTAAAAATCGTTGAATATTTTTGAAAATAACTGTATACTTTGTCGGCCAACAACGATTTATAAAACTGAAGTCGTTGTTATTAGTATGAAACGGCGTTAATATTTGTCAGCGCAGGACTCTGGAATCAGCTGTGTTGTTAAACGTTTTCTAGAAATTTAAGCAAACATTTTAGAAAATAAATATTAACAAATAAATAAATTAATTATATTAAGCAGAGAAGTAAAATAAAATAAACCGGCAACATGTCTTATATGTTACCTCACTTACACAATGGCTGGCAAGTCGATCAGGCCATTCTATCTGAGGAAGATCGTGTAGTGGTAAGTAAATGTTGCTCGTAAAGCCTTATTTACATATGCATTTATTTTACAATTTTTGTTATTTTCCCTATAGGTCATACGTTTTGGCCACGATTGGGATCCGGCCTGTATGAAAATGGACGAAGTCTTATATAGTATAGCAGAGAAAGTGAAAAATTTCGCTGTCATTTATTTGGTGGACATTACAGAAGTTCCTGATTTTAATAAAATGTATGAATTGTATGATCCCTGTACGGTTATGTTTTTCTTCCGTAATAAACATATTATGATTGATTTGGGTACTGGTAATAATAACAAAATCAATTGGCCTCTAGAAGATAAACAAGAAATGATTGATATTGTAGAGACAGTATATCGGGGTGCCCGTAAAGGTCGCGGTTTGGTGGTATCACCTAAGGATTATTCAACAAAGTATAGATATTAAGGAGTACTAGTAGTATTTAAGATATTTTAGTTTTTTATTAGTATTTGGTAAATAAAAATAAAGAAATTTAAAAAAAGTGTATTTTGTATCTTTATTTTAAATAAAAAATAAAACAACTTTTTTGATGATTTTTTGTAATATTATTTACTGATTTTCTTTATTAAATTGTTGCTAACATTTACATTAATGGTTTTCTTTTTGTTCATATTATTTTGTTTTTTCTTTTTTCGAATTTGTTTGTTTTTCTTTTGTTTTAAATAACATTTAACTAAAATTTTACTCATATATGTTTTTTTTTTATTTTCTGTTTTATTTAACTTAAACGAATTTTAATTATTTGTTGTTTTTCTCTTATTTTTTTTGTTTGTGTGTTTTTTTTCTTGATACCCATTCAACTAATAATAATTATATTGTTAGTTGTTTTATATGTTTTTTATTAATTATTTTTAATTTTACTTAAATTATAATAATTTTTTTCTTTGATTTTGTTTAAAACTATTTCGTAGTTATTTGTTTTATTCTTTAGTTATTTGTTTTATTCTTTAATGTTTAAAGAAAAAAATGTATGTAATTATGGAAAATATTATTTAAATTATTAAAATTATAATACAAATACATATGAATGTAATTAAATTAATTTAATGGTGTTTAGATTTTTTGCTTCAATTTTTTTTAACTTTCTTATTATTGAGATAACAATGTTTGTTTGCTAATTTATATTTTATTTTGTTAAACTATATAATAAATGCCTTAACTGATTTTCCTTAATACTGTAGCATCAATCATATTATTTTTCAAATTTAATTTATTTTATTTTAAATAAATTATAGTTTTTTTTTTATAAAATTTCACACCATGTTTTTGTGATTTCAGTTTTTAACAGGGAAATGTTTTGGAAATATTGAAATTTTTAACATTTTGTTCTGAAAATTCAAATTGTTTTCTTTTTTTTTTTGTTAATTATTGGCAAGAACTTTCTAAAAAGTAAAACAAATTAAGGAAAATTCTTTATAAATTGAACGAGTTATTAAAAATTTCGCCCTCAATGGTTTTATCAGAGTCTCAAATAACTCTTAAGAGTTATTCTTATTTTTCGAAGATTTTAAAAGCCTAATGACTTGTATACTGCTTAGGGCGAGTTTTTCTGATAAAGATAATCTTCACTCTTTGGTTAAACCTGGTTTAATATATTTTTCGTGTTTTTCAGTTATCAGTAAAATTACTTATTATCTTAGTTTAACTGAGTGTAATTGGCCAATTAAACTCAAGTTATAAGTGAGAAAACACAGTCTATAGACTAATCTATGAACTAGTCTATTGGATAGTTTATAGTCTATTAACTAGTTTATTGACTACTCTATTGACCTGTTTGATGGACAATAGAGTAGACAATTCAATGGTCTATTGGAAAGCCTATTGAATAGTCAATGGAACGATCTTTTGACTAATCATTGCACAAGTCTATTGACACAATTTGATCAGATGCTCTTATTCATTATCACTTATCAATGGTTTATGGAAACAATTTACGTAAAAATCTGTTTAAAAATCCTTTGATGAACATTTTAACTAAAACTTATTGACGTTTCTCTCACAGATGTATTTATTGATTTATTGATTAGTATCAATTTTAGGGACTTCACAATATATATTTTTTTGTTTTAAATTTAAGTTTTCATTAATTTTCATATTACATTTACAATTGTCTTCTTCTTTTTTATAAAACATACATTGTTTTGACAACAAACAGTGAAGTTTTCTGTTCTTTTGTGTGGCAACATTGTGAAGTTTAATCTTGTACTGAAAAACATCAGATTCAATTTATTTTTAGATTAACTAATCTAAGTATTAATTGGCATTTGATTGCCAACTCAAAAACCCTTAAATGTGGTTTTTAAACGTGTTAAGGTTTTTAGGACCATTAGTACAAGTCGGAAAGAAACTAAAGTACAATTGCAATAACTTGAAATGATTTTTCTGCATTATAAGAAAAAAGTTAAACTAAGATAATAATATATTACCTTTAGTTAGGGCGGGTTTCTTACTCCTCAGTTAAACTAGGCTTAACTTGCTGTTAGATTAAAATTTGGAACAAATTTAGACGGACTGTAACCAATGATTGTGTTTTTCTAGTTTTAGATTTAAGCTCAGTTAACTTTTTTTAGTATTGCCAACTTTTCACTCAAAAACACAAACAATGAACAGCTGTTTTTGCAAACAATGCTTTTGTAAAATGGAAAATTTTGGAAAAATGTTAAATAAACATTTAAAACAATAATAAATAAAACAAAACAAATCAGAAAAATGCAATTTACTTAAAATATTAAGTTTTTGTTCTTTCGAAATCATTGTTTTATTGTTAATTGTGTTTTCTCACTTATAACTTGAGTTTAATTGGCCAATTACACACAGTTAAACTAAGGGCCAATCTTTAGGTGGAGGATTAGGGATTAAATTAAATTAATCCTCGAAAGTTGTTTTTGAATACTCAATCAGATAATTTTGTTAAGCTAGTTTAAGCGTCCAATGGAGGTGGTTTAAACTTGAGCAAGAAATGCAAAAGTGTAAACAGCTGATGCCAAAAAAAAATAATACAATTTTTATTAAAATAAACATTAAAATTTTTGATTTATCGATTAGTATAAACTAGGGAGACTTAACAATACATATTTTTTTCTTAAATTAAAGATTTCATTCATTTTCATATTACATTTACATTTGTCTTCTTCTTTTTTATAAAATATGCATTGTTTTGATAGCAAACAGTGACGTTTTTTATTATTTTCTATGGCAACACCGCAAAGTGTAATCTTGTACTCAAAAACATCAAAAGGTATAAACATCAGATTAAATTTATTTTTAAATTAATCTGATTATTAATTGGCATTTGATATATTAAAGCAGGTTTAACCAAAGAATGAAGAATATCTTTATCAGAAAAACTCGCCCTTAGTGCCGAATTGTAATAAGGGACCTTATATAAAAATTTACAATTTGTTTTCGAAATTATTTGTTAATGAAAAAAAGGGGAATAAATTAATTTTAGAAATTTTTAAAAACTTCAGAGCTCGATTTATATTTTCAAATATAGATTTATCAATAGTAGGGTCTAATGATTTGTCTATAGTTTAATCTTTAATTTCGTATATTAATGGTTTGCCATTAATATACGAATATTAATAAAGAAAAACTAAAATAATATAAAGTATGACATGAAAAGAAAGATGGCGTAAATTATTAAAAAATAAAAGTTTGATATGAAAATAAAGATGGCGTAAAATATTATAAAATTAAACTCGATTTGTTTTATATTAAAAAAATGCTTCTTAAATTATATTCAGTTTTATATAGTAAAATGAAAATTTTCTTATAAATTCTTCTTAAATTTGGAAAATATTTCGATTAATAAATAATTTATTTAAATTTATTTCTGTTGATCATTTTTTCTCACCATATAACTTAAATTCTATATAATTTTCTTTTTTAATATTAATATTACTTTTTCTTTATCAAACAATTGGTTCCACTACATTTTATGATTTTTTTAGTTTTTGTTTATTTTAATAAATAACTTTTCTTTTATGGTTTTGATTTTTTTATTTATAGATTCTAATCATTGAACAATTCTTAAATATGAGACTACAACATTTTTTGTTTGTTTTATATTTATATTTATTTTTAATATTAATTTATTTTATAAGTAACTAATAATTATGTTTACGATCTTCATTCAGCATTTTTTTATTTAAAAAGAAAATAATAATAAAACAATATAATTATTTATCAAATTTTTATTTATTTTTTTATTATAGTTTTTGATTTATTTTCTTAAACAAAATTTATTATTTTTGAGAATATGTCTACAGTTTTAATAGTAGACAAGCTTGAGTAAAGCTGTTTGTAGTTTTGTAAAAAGAAAGCTTTTAGAAAAACTCAGCTTAAAAGTTATTATTTGGAAATTAGAGCTTTAAATTATTGTATAATTTTGAATAAAACTTTTTCAAAAAACAGGCTTTCATTTTTAAAAGCTTTCTTTTTTTTTGTTAGAAAAAGCTTTTGTTCAAAACTTAGCTTTTTTTCTTTTTAAAAGAATTTTCTGCTTGTATTGTAATTCTCATTTGGTTTATTGAATTTGGTACAAAATAGTTTTAATATGTATGTTTGTATGTATGTATGTATTTGTTTGTTATTTTATTAATTACAAATTAATATTTCCTTGCATTTTTGTTTTTAGAGATGAAACAGACTATTCAGGTTAATTTTTATTTATTTATTCATTTATTTAAAAAATAAGTTCCTATTTATATTAATTTATTATGTATTACAGATTTTTTGATTAATTTTTTTCTTTATTTAGTAGAAAAATAGATGCTTGATAGGTGGGATGATTTTAGGAAATTATTATTATTTTTTTTTGGATTTTTTTTTATTCATACTACTTTTGTTGGCTGTTCTTAGTTTCTAAAAAATATTTCTATAATTTATTTTTTTTATTTTGTATGAAGTGGTATGAAAATATTATTATTATTTTTTTTGTTTGTTTAAATTTCTACATTAGTTTTCTGTTGTTTATTTATTTTTATTATTATTGGTGCATTTTTTTTTTTGGTTTGTATTAATTTGTTTCAGTATTTTTTTTTAAATATTATAAAGTGCTTTTTGATATTTTTTATTTTATCAGGTATATGAGTTGCAGTAGAATTGAAATGTTGTATATTTTGGTATTTTTGATTTACGTTTTTAATGAAAAATTTCTTTTGAACCTAAAGTACATATGTGTGGTATGTGGCAAACAATTAGAAAATTGTAAAATAAAAATCGTATAAATGCTCTTTGGAGAGATTAAATTTTAGTTTCAAAATTTAAATTTTGTTAATGAACCTTCTAGATCCACAGGAGTAAATTGTTTAATAAATTCCGGCAACTGGACACTATAGTCTATAGTAATATGTAAATAAATAGTCTCGATTATAGAGAGGCTTTTAGTTCGGTTAATTAAATAGTCTAGAGTATGGGATTGTACTGTTCTCTCGGTTAAACTATATACACGACTATAGACTATTCTATAGTCACGACTATAGACTATAGATTATTCTATAGTCGCGACTATAGACTATTCTATGGTCTATAGACTATTCTATAGTCACGACTATACACTATTCTATAGTCTAGAGACTATTCTATAGTAACGACTATAGACTATTCTATAATAACGACTATACACTATTCTATAGTAACGACAACAGACTATTCTATAGTAACGACTATAGACTATTCTATAGACTATATACTACTCTATAGTCATGACTATTTAAAAGACATGGCTATAGACCATTCTATAGTCTATAATAACTATAGACTATTCTATAGTAATGACTAAAGACCATTCTATAGTCCATAATGACTATATACTATTCTATACAAACGACTATAAACTATTCTATAGTCATGACTATAGACTATAGTAACGACTATAGACTATTCGTAAGTAACGACTATAGACTATTCTATAGTCACGACTATAGACTATTCTATAATCACTACTATAGACTATTCTATAGTCATGACTATAGAATAGTCTATAGGTGTGACTATTCTATAGTCACACCTATAGACTATTCTATAGTAACGACTATAGACTATACTATAGTCATGACTATAGACTATTCTATAGTCAAGACTGTAAACTATTCTATAGTAACGAATATAAACTATTCTGTAGTCACGACTATACACTCAAGACTATAGACTACTCTATAGTCAAGACTATGGACTATTCTATAGTCACGACTATAGACTATTCTATAGACTATATACTACTCTATAGTCATGACTATTTAAAAGACATGGCTATAGACCATTCTATAGTCTATAATGACTATAGACTATTCTATAGTAACGACTATAGACCATTCTATAGTCTATAACGACTATATACTGTTCTATAGTAACGACTATAAACTATTCTATAGTCATGACTATAGACTATTTTATAGTCAGGACTATAGACTTTTCTACGGTCTATACTGACTATAGACTATTCGTTAGTAACGACTATAGACTATTCTATAGTCACGACTATAGACTATTCTATAATCACTACTATAGACTATTCTATAGTCATGACTATAGACTATTCTATAGTCACACCTATAGACTATTCTATAGTAACGACTATAGACTATATTATAGTCATGACTATAGACTTATCTATAGTCAAGACTATAAACTATTCTATAGTAACGTATATAGACCATTCTGTAGTCACGACTATACACTATTCTATAGACTACTCTATATATTCTTGACTATAGATTGTATAGAATAGTCTATAGTGTAGACTATTCTATAGTCGCACCTATAGACTATTTTATAGTCTCGACTATAAACTATTTTATAATCTGGACTATAGACTATTCTATAGACAGGACTATAGACTATTCTATAGTCAAGACTACATACCATTCTATAGTCAAGGCTACAGAATATTCTACATTCACAAATATAGACTATTCTATAGTCACAAATATAGTCACAAATATAGTCACAAATGTAATCACAAATATAGTCACAATTATGGACTATAGACTATTTTATAGTCATGACTATAGACATATCTACAGTCACGACTATAGTCAGTACTGTAGCTACGACTATAGCATAGTATCGACTATAGATTGGTTTATAATCTCGATTATATATACTTAAGTCAAGTCTGGACTATAGACTTGACTTAAGTCCTAACTGTAAAATTGTTTTTTTGTTTCGGCTATATACCAGACTATATTTTAGTTAATAGCCTCGATGTATTCTCGACTGATATATTTTCTCGATTAATTATTGGTCTATAGATTTAACTATATGTAGAATAATCTATAGTCTATATTATAGACTAATCTTAAGTCTTAACTATGGATTAGTCTATAGATTCGATTTTAGGTTATAACTATAGCCTTGATTGTAGACTACTCTATAGTGTAGAGTCTCAGCTACAGATTAATCTAAAATCTAAACTACAGATTGGTTTAAACTTTAAAGTATCGGCAATGGTCTGATCTAAAGAATCGACTAGAGACTGGTATACAGTGTCGATCATAGAGTAGAGTATAATCTCATCAATAAATTGGTCTATAGCATCGAATATAGACTGGAGTACAATCTCAATATATATAATGACTATTTCGACTTTCTATTTTAGTTGTCACTACTAATAGTGTAAATATTACTTTAATTAGTTGGTCTTCAGGACAAGTTATTATAAATAGGTTTTTAATTTAATTAATACTCCTGAATAAAGCAATTAGACAATCTTTAATTCAAAATTTTCATATTGTTTAACTAAGAAACCGTATAAAGAGAAACCTTAGAGTAAAGACACATAAAGTATGTTTGTATGTGTAATGAAAGTAAAAGAATACGATTTTTTTTAAAGTAGATTTTATCTAACACAGAGTAACAAACAGTCTCTTGACTAATATATCTATATATATATAGTTTTTTTTAATTTTTTATATTTTAATACTTTATAAATTATGATCATATTAAGCGAATATTTAAAGAAAAATCTAGAGTGTATTAGGTTAATTATTTCTTTAAATATTCATTAAATAAGATTTTTTTTTGAATAAAAAAGGAAACCAAAATTTTAACTAAAATTTTGCATGGCAAAATAACGATTTTTTTATTTTTCAAATTTATTTTTTTAATACTAAAACAATAAAAACAACATCCAAATTTGTTTTAAATATTTTAACTTTTTCTTTGGTTTCTTACTTTCAACTACTAACGTTGTTATTTTTTTTTTACTTAAAAGCTAAATGTTTTGTTTTTTTTTCAAAAAGGACTTTTTTGTATTTAAATACTGACTGATTTTACTGCATTCAATTCTCCATTTTCACTAATTACTAATTAATAGACTAATTAATAACACTGTGTGACAACAAAATATTACACAACATATGACCAGAAGCAACTTGTAGGTCTAGTTGAGTTAAACAGAATTAAGAATCTTTCTCAATGTTGTCGATCTTTAAATTGTTTATCTTCTACTCCTTTTACTCTAATGATTAGAGTCTAATCAGATCTACAATCTGCACTAGATCACATGTAGAGTAAATACATTTTTTTTGGTAATATTGTCACACTGTGTAATTATTATAATATAATAAAAATTAACAACAAGCTCTTCTTTATATATAAAATTAATTATTTAGATTGTTTTATTTATTAATTATTATTTTTTTTTATTTATATATAAATTCCTTATTAAATTGCACAGAAAATATGTATTTATCCCTTATTATCATGATGAAAAGTATGAATTTATTTTGCAGGTTTTGATTTACAGAGCTGTAAAGGAATTTATTTATTTTGGGGGGAAATGAAGTGTAATTTAAAAAATTTAATAAAATTTGACAAATGATTTATATTTAAACTTGTTATCTATAGATTAATAAATATTTAAACTAATTTTAAATTTATAACTTTAGATTTATTTTAATCCTAGTTAAACTAGTTAGATTAGGGATTAAATTAAAATTAATCAGCGAAAGTTGTTTTTGAATACTCAATCAGTTAATTTTGTTTGCTAGTTTAAGCGTCCAATAGAGGTGGTTTAAACTTGAGCGAGAAATGTAAAAGTGTAAACAGCTGATGCCAAAAAAATTAATACAATTTTTATTAAAATAAACATTAAAATGTTTGATTTATCGATTATTATAAATTATGTGAACTTAATAATACATCTTATTGTTTTAAATTTAAGTTTTCATTAATTTTCATATTACATTTACAATTGTCTTCTTCTTTTTTATAAAACATGCATCGTTTCGATAATAAACAAACTCAAAAACATCAGATTAGATTTATTTTTATATTTACTAATCTTATTATTAATTGGCATATGGTTGCCACCTCAAAACCCCGCTCTTAAAAGTTTAAATTTAAACTGTCATTTAAAGCGGCAGTTTAGACAAAAAGACACAAATTTAAACTGTAAGTTTAAAACACAAGTTTAAGCTGTAAGTTTATGATACAAGTTTAAACTGTAAGTTTAAAACACAAATTAAAACTGTCAGTTAAAGCGGCAAGTTTAGACACAAAGACACAAGTTTAAACTGTAACTTTAAAACACAAGTTTAAACTGTAAGTTTAAAACACAATTTTAAACTGTATGTTTAAAACACAAATTTAAACTCTAAGTTTAAGGGCGGGTTACTATTCAGTTAAAATAGGCAAATTTACTCGAACTTTAACCGATGATTGTGTTTTTCAGTTTTGTATTTAAGTTCAGTTAACTTTGTTAGTATTGTCAACTTTTAACTAAAAAATATAAACAATGAACAGCTGATTTTTGCAAATAATACTTTTGTAAACTGAAAAATTTTGGAAAAAATATTATATAAACATTTAAAACAATAATAAATAAAAAAATGCATTTTACCTAAAATATTATGTTTATGTTCTTCCAAAATCATTGTTTTATTGTTTTTGTTAATTGTGTTTTCTCACTAATAACTTAAGTTTAATTGGCCAATAACAGTCAGTTAAACTAAGTTAATAAGTAACGTTACTGTTTTCTGAAAAACACAAAACATATATTAAACTAAGTTTAAACAAAGAATGTATATTATTTTTAACTGAAATACCCGCTCTAAGACATAAGTTTAAACTCTAAGTTTAAAACACAAGTTTAAACTGTAAGTCTGAAATACAAGTTTAAAATGCAAGTTTACGATACTAGATTTAACTGTAAGTTAAAGACGGGGGTATCCCCCGTAATTATAAAGATATAAATCGCTTATTTTAGGTTAATTACGCACATCTTCCATACAAAATTCCTACAATAAACCATCAATAACTTTATTAAGCATTTATGAATTTGGAGACAAGTTTTGATTGTAAGTTTAAAACAAAATTTTAAACATTAGCTTAAACTGGCATTAGCTTTAACTGTAGTTAAAATTGTAAGTTTAAGTTAATATTAGAAATTTAATTAAAAAATTTCTAAAATAAATTAAAATTCCTCTACAGCTCTATCTATCTAAAGTAACTTTATACCGCCATATTAAATAGTCATTTTACATGTATGAATGTATGTATGTTCTCATGTAAAGTGATCTTTAAATGAAAGCTATCAAATGTCGAAGACGAACAATATTAGAAACTAAACAAACTGATATTGTTGATGGTAGACATAGAAAAACTGTTAGCTAGAATAATGTTTCTTTGGACCATTTACGTGATGAACCCGGTAAACTGGGATCACTTGGTTGATCATTCTTACAGCTACGACTAAAGTCCTGATCGGCACCTTTAGTGTGTTCAGATGCTTGTGAGTTCTCGGTCGAACTATCTTCGGTTGGCAAACGGATGAGGGGTAATTCTAGCATTACCGAAGGACAAGGACTGTGTTGTGTTTCGAATGCATAACAATAATCGTCTGGTGTTTGGGGTGTTGAATCGGTATAGGTAAGATTTGTGGCACTGCGGCTTATTGTTATGGGTGTAACAGTGTGTTGATGTTGTTGTTGTTGTGTAGCAGATGATGGTTTATGTTGTAGTATCAGGCTTTTAAGAGAAGAAGGCATTTTTATTAAAGGTTCCTTTGTTTGTATAAAAGAATCGGAAATAGAAGAGGCACAAGGATCATATTGGGTTGATGTTGAAATTGGCAGTTTTTGCTGAGAATGCTGATGATGATGTTGTTGTTTTTGTTGTTGGTGAAGCTGATTCTGATGCAGCTGTAAATGATGATAATGTTGAAGATGATTTGGGAAATGTATTTGTGAGACATCTTCGATACTTACGTGCTGTGAATCACCGTAAGGACTGGAACGACCAAAACTCACAACCGTATTTAAGCTACTGTGCTGGGTAAGGCTAGTGGAGCCCCTCGTTGTGCTACTACCCATTGCTACAGTCTCAGTGCTGCCGCCCGTTATTGCATCGCGTATATCGGCCACAGTGTCTGGGCCCAAGCCCACTTCGGTATTCAGGGTGGAGCAGGTATCCTCCTCTGTGGTGTTTGTGGTGGTAGTTGTAGTTGTTGGCAGACTTTGTGGGTCGCTGTACTGTTGCAGTAGTTGTGCTCGCCGGGGATGTGTTGGAGGACTGTTTGTACAAATAATGGCACCAAAATGGGTTTCCAATGGTGTCTGTTGTTTGGTATCTAATGACGTGTTTGATGTTTGAGCTGTACTCGAGGAAAATTCTTTTAGAGGCTGACCCAGTAAAGCTACGCGATCACTGGAAGACACGCTTATGGTGCGATGACGCTGTAGCAATGATCTACGTACACGCGCACTGGCAGTTATGGGCATACCACTGACAAGTCCCCCTACAGTGGGTGAACTGGTGGTTATTGGAGTGTTGGCATTGGAAACTTCTAAACTGTAACGTTTCTCCAGGGGATATCTCGATGTGGTTGCGTTCGTAGTTCTTCTTACGGTGGCAAGGGGTTCCACACTATCCTGTTGCTTAGTTGCTGTTATCAAACTATCCGCAGCTTCTAAATTTTGATCTTCTGGAAAACTGGCTTCTTCACTGTCGCTGCTTAACTGCTGCATATCTTCATCGGTATCTGCCACACTGTCTAGAAATACCGAATCTTCATCCATAGATCTTAGTTCAGAATCTTGATATTCCAAAGATGAAATCTTAAAGGAACTTAATGATGCCAAAGGGGCTCTCTTATCGGCATTGAATAAAGCCTTGGCAGAAATAGTACCCAAACTGCCACTACCATTGAGCTTATCAATACTTAAGGGGGTGCTATCAATACTTATGCTACTAGAATTGGCGGCATTAGCCGCAGCCTTGGCAGCTGCGGAATTTGAATATGGAAAACTATTGTTATTCTCACAGGCAAATGCCGCTAAACTGGGCGGTGTGTCCTGTTCGGGATATGGTATGCGTGGAAGTTCCATTACCGCAATTTTGCGTTTCACATTAAGACGCAGCTCCTCAGTGGGGGAATCCGAAAAACGGAAGCCGTGATGCACACCCACCGGAGGAGCAGATTGTGCTGGTTTCGAGGCATCATAAATACCTCTTTCAGTCAATGGTTGATTATAGGGATAGACGTCTACGGTGTCGGCGCTTATTGAGTGAATTTGTTGTTTGCGACCAGACTGTGCACTTTCTGGATCATAGAATGCTATACTATGCTTTCGTATAAACTGATTGGAAGTTGTGGGCGTTGCGGCTGCTTTCGATGACGCCAAACCATTGGCATTTGCTGAAGCCGTTGTTGTTAGTGATGTAATGGGTTTGGAGGCGGGTTTACTGGCAGTTGTTACTGTGGCCAGACCTCGCAATGATGTTTCCATTGCTATAGTTATAGTCGTTGTTTTGGAAGCCTGAGATTGCTGCTGCTGTGATGGTGTTGGCGCCTGAGCCATCAATTGTTCGTAGATACTGCGTTCGGAGGGGCAAGGTGATGGCTTTGGAGTGGGCTGTATAACTTGTATATCGGGATAATAATAATCCCATATATCGGTACTCGATGCTCGTGAAGCTGTTGAACATTTTCGCTGTAATGATGGCGGCAGGTTTGACATACCCAACGTAAAGGCAGAAGAACGTCTTTCCAAATAAGAACTGTCAGTGCTGCAGCAGGTCATGGCGCTGCTGCGTCGCGAGTCTTGACCCTGTTTTTTAAGGAGAGGAGAAATTTGTATTGGGATTAAATATGTAATATGACTTTCTTTTAACACATATAGCAACGGTCTATGAAAACTACCATGATTAAGAAAACTATCCCAATTTATCCGTGTGTTCAATGATTTAGATGTAGTATGGGTTATTCAAAGACTTTGTTTGGCTTGCTTTAAGGTTGTTTAAGACTGGCTATGAGACCAGCTTTAAACTTTTTCTAGTTTTTGTTTGTTTTTGTAATTTGTATGGACTTAGAAAAAATTCGTATCCTTTTTGAGAAAATGAGCGAAAGAAGAAAGAGAGAGATATACATATATAGTGAGAAATAGTAAGTTAGAAGAGTAGTAAGAAAACGAGAGATAGAGAGAGAGAGAGAAAGAAAGAGTACAAGAGACACAAAGAAAAAATAATAAAAAAGGAAGTGAAATAAATATTTTTTCTTTCATTGTATTAAGTAAACTTTATTTTAAGATCAGACAACCAAGTTGGAAAATATAAAAAAACGGACTAAAAAAATCGTTAAATGTTAGGGAGAACAACTCCTGAGTAAGAAAAATAAAATAAAGTCAAAGAACTTAAGGAAAGGAAACTGTATAACAAATATGAATATGAAAAAAAGCTGTAAGTAAAAGTCTAGAAAAATCTCATAATAGAGGTTAAAAGTATATCAAAGTTTTCTGATTGTATCATTTAAGCAACTATTGATAGAAAATTCTTGGAATTAGAATTTCTTTTTTTAGAGAATATTTCTTTAGGCAAATTAAGATACATTTGCCTAAAGAAATATTGATTCAATAAACTCTCTTCTATTAAAGATAAGTCATTGATAAACTACTTAAATACCGATAACTTCCTATGAGATTTTTTCAAGACTTTCTGAATTACCCGCCTTAAAACAAACTACGAAATCCATAACAACTCTTACCATTAACGGCACTTCAAGAAACCCCTGTTTACTCTTAACCGAATCCGTGCGCTTATAACGTTTCCCCACATCTTCCATATGAACCGTAGTCTCTCGCTGCTGATAATCGCCATTTTCCAATTCATCATCCGTTTCGACAAAATAGTCATCGGTACCAAAACTACTACCCATAGGGTAATTACTAAATATACGTGACGTCTCGGAACCACTACGCCTTCGACTGCCGGCATAACTACCGCCACCTATACTCAATGCACCCGAAGCAGCTGAAAATGAAAATCTTCTTGGTGGTTCCAGTAAACTACTATAGCCACCGCCTACCGAAGAGAAACGAAAGCCTCTATTAAGCATAGGCGGTGCACTGACATTGCCCAGGGAAAGCATACGTTGACGTCTGTAGAGTATAGTATCATATTCATCGGGATATATTGACATACCGGTGGCAACCATGGCTTCTTGTATTTCACGTTCCTCTTCTTCTTGCATGCAAACAGCGGCAACAGCAGCCATTTTCGGATCCTGGAAATATATATGAAATAAATTTAACAATTGTTTCTTTTTTTTGTGAATTTTCAAAAGAACTTACTTTTAAAACCTTTAAAGTCTCATTTGAGCTACTGCGACTTTTCCACACTATCAAGAACACCATAAGACCAAAGAAACCACCCAAAGTAGCGGCTATACGGACACCGGTCATAACGTCGTAAGTCTCAAAGAATTCCCTACGTATGCGGTCACGTTCCTGTTGATATAATTGCTCTTGTATAGTTGCATTATTCGGAGGCAGGGGTGAGGCAGTATACGGCATATTTTTATTAGGTCTAAACAGAGGTAAAAAAAACTATTATGTTCTGGAACGTGTGGGGAAAGTAAATTTATATATAAAGATCAATCTTACCCAATCGTTGTTGTATAGGCATACACATTACTATGTGTTGTTGTAAATTGTGTACCATCATTTCGTAATGGATATGGCGTAGCAGTAACTGTAGCTGAGGCACTCGCATAACCACCCAAAGGAGTATCAATAAAATGTGTAGCACCCGAGGGCACCGATCTCGCCGATTTACCTTCATTTATAATACTGTTGGCATTTGTACGTCCTTCGAAAGATACTGCCTGCTGAGACGTCTTATATGCGGCGGTGGCGGCTGTTGATCCCGACGACGACAATGTTGACGTATGTGCAGATGTAGAGGAAGAGGACGACGTTATCGCAGCACTATTTGAAGACGACGAGGCAACAGCACGTCGTGAAATTTTTGCCATTTCTATAGGAACATCTTCTGCAAATGATAAATAATGGGAGAAATGTTTTAAAGTTTCTGAGAATAAGGGTGATGCTAAAATTTGGCTATAAGAAATCAATATACGTAGAAGTTGACTAATGAATTAGAAAGTAATTATGTAACACCTTATTAATAACACGTTACTAGACTGTTTCTGTGTAATCGGTAGAGTAATGTAGTGGTCATTGAAAAATATGTTAATAGGTAAGTAGGGGGCGTGGCACCTCCCATATAAATAAAATATATAAATTCGTTAATCTTGGAAAATAATACAGTTAGAAATTTACACCATTAACTTTAACACCCAAGAAAACATTTTGAAAATAAATTGACGGACCTCCATGAGGGAAGCAACACTTCCTATATTAATAAAATATAAAAATTCATTTATCTGGGAAACGAATTACACTAAATTCTTCGAATTTTGCACCAAGAACTTCAATATTCATCTGAAAATTTTGAAGAAAAAAGGGCGGACTTTCATAATGGGGGCTTGAAGCCTCCATATGAAATGAATAGTAAAATTCGTATATCTGAGAAACTATTAGAGCTAAAGTCTGCAAATTCCAATTTGAAAAACTTTGACATTCATGTGAACATTCAGAAAATAACGGGAGGACTATTAATAGGGGCTTTACGCCTCCCATATGAATTGAATACAAAATTTTGTTTATTCTTCAAATTTTGCACAAAGGACTTTATTATATATCTGAACATTTTGGAGAAAAGGGCAGACTGTGAGCCCCATATGAATTAAACAGAAAAATTGAATACAAAATTTTGTTTACCTGGGAAACTAATAGAACAAGATTCTTCAAATTTTGCACAAAGGACTTTATTATATATCTGAATATTTTGAAGAAAAAGGGGCTGACTGTGAGTCCCCAAATGAATTAAGTAGAAAAATTCGTATATCTGAGAAACTATTAGATCTAAAATCTTCAAATTCTACATGAAGAACTTTGACATTCATAAGAATATTTAAAAAATAACAGTCGGACTTCCAATGGGGTCTTGGCACCTTCTATATGAATTAAATAAAAAATTTCGTTTATCTGAGAAACTGTAAGATTTTTTTAAAATTTCTTATCGATTACATTAAAATCTTATAAAAACATTCGGGAAAATTAGCGAATTGTTATAAATTTTACATCTGTAAAACTATTACAGTAAGAATCTTCAAAATTATTTACTGGAGTTTTTTCATTTATTTTGCCTTTAGAGTAGCGAAGCACACTGGGTATAGCTAGTATTAATTAAAATGAAATTTCAATAGTTTGTTTAGAAACATAAAAATATAACGATAATTAGTATGGACTCCTTTATAGACTAGTCCACTGACTAGTCTGTGGATCTATTTACGGACAAGCCAATGTTATAGTAACTAAAGATAATTATTAATATACTATTGACTATGGACTAGTTAATGGGAAATTTCTTATATTTGCCTTTAGAGTGTAAATATATCTAGTTTCTTTTAAAATAATTTTTAACAAATTTCATTGACCCTTTAGCACCTGTGCCGTTGAGCAAAACTTACAACCACTAAATTATAACACAAATTAAATTTAATTAATTATCTTATCTCTAACATTTAGACAGCAACAACAAACATGACAAGACTAATAAATTTAATTTAATCAAATTTAATTATAAAATAAACACATCAAACAATTAAAAAAAAATCGTGCCAAACATATCAGCGAACTTACGACCAAATGTTTGACTAACTGCCAACAGCAAAAAAAAAAATAATTTATACACAAACGGACTGACAAGAATTAAATTAAATAAACTTTAAGAATCGTTTTAGTGGTAATCGGTTGGACGCTAAATTTATTAATAAACGAGAACAAGAATATACACACATAACTTAAAAGCTTTTACTGATCAGCAGAGCTTTGTTAATAAGGCAAACGATATTCATTAGAATTAAGTGACTCCGTGGCGCAACGGTAGCGCGTCTGACTCCAGATCAGAAGGT
>NC_060950.1:25628519-25631019 GCF_022045245.1 Lucilia cuprina | reverse complement strand
GATTTGAACTTTTTATGCTATAATTACGTCAAATATTCTGCTATTTCTCTAAAAATTGGCACAAATAAGTTTTATATAAGTATAAATGATACTGCAGATTTTCGTAAGGATCGGCCTATATTTGACCCTAGCCCCCATACAAACCCCCCTTCAAAAAATGACTTAAACGTCTAAAATTGACTTGTATCCATTTGTATCGCAATGAAACTCAACAAAACTAACTGTTATTTAGAAATATATCCTTTTCCCAAATTTACCGAGGATCGGCCCATATTTGACCTATATAAAGCCTCATTTAGAAATTTTAGTTTTTTATCAATAAATGGCTTAAATATTTTGGAATTATGGTAATATTCAACGTAAAAGTTTCTTTACAAAAAATAAAAATTTTATAAAAGTAAAAATTGTAAAAATATACTCATGGTGTAGGGTATCATATGGTCGGCCATGCCCAACTATACTTTCCTACTTGTTTTTTTTCTATCCTTGCTGAGTAAACAATATGCAGTTTTATACATATGCTGCGAAGGATGGTCCCAAAAACAAGTTACACATTAAAGAAAAAGTGGTATTATAAAATAAATTTAACTTTCAGTTTCAGTTGAGAACACCCTCTTTCTTTCATTACCATATTAATATGTGCATCCTAATGTAGAAAGGTGAGTTTTTACTTATGGCTTAAAAACAAGAACAAAATTAAATTATACAAGTACGAATGCTATATTCGGCTGTGCCGAATCTTACATACCCTTCACCATGATGTGTTAAAAATACAGTTGGTATCAAAAATGTCCTCTTTTATAGGTTATCACTTACTCCGGGCCCTACATTTCATGTTTCAAGATTAAATTTTATAAAAAATTCAAAAAGTACCTTTTAAAGAACTGGGAATATGGGTTTTCAACTTATTCCGGGATCCACATACTTAGTGTAATGCTTCTACGTTCATTAACTAATTAAGTAACTAACTAACTAACTAACTAACTAGCTAACTAACTAACTAACTAACTAACTAACTAACTAACTAACTAACTAACTAACTAACTAACTAACTAGCTAACTAACTAACTAACTAACTAACTAACTAACAAACTAAGTAACTAGCTAACTAACTAACTATATTACTAAATAACTAACTAACATACTAACTATTTCAAAGTATAATACTCCAGGTTATAGAATAGACTATGGTCCATGCAATCGACCTGACTATAGTCCCGACTTTTAACATCAACTGTGTTCCAGAATATGGCTATGGGTGACTAAATAACTAACTAATTATATCAAAGTTTAGGATATATACTAACTGACTAACTTACTTATTAACTAATTAACTAGCTAACTATATCAAAGTTTAAGATATATACCGGACTATAGACTACACTATGGTCCAGACTATAGATAATACTCCAGGTTGTAGAATAGACTATGGTCCATGCAATCGACCTGATTAAAGTTCCGAATAAAGACCAGAATACAGGCTAGACTACAGAATATTGTCCTAGCAATGGACATGACTATAGTCAAGATCATAGATTAGACTAATGGAACAGCTATTTATGGAGTTAATTCAGTTATTATTTTCCTGTAACTCACAGCGAAATGGAATTAAACTTTTGTTGTTGTTAGTATAATGTAGACATATAATATTATTATTATTATCAATTATATAATTTTGAATAAATCAATTAAAATAGAAAATATAGCACTTTGTATACAATGCCAAAAAAGTTGCTTAGGTTTCGAACAATACTGTATATATATACACACTGTTAAGCACATTTATACAAGCTCGTGTAAATATTGCACCTTCAAAACTTTTTTAACGCATTTTTTTTGCAGCAGTTAAAAAATACTACGCGTTTTAGTTTTTCATGCGGAAAAGTTTCTATGGGAGTTGAAGTATAGAATATAACCCATTCTAAATATGGTCCTTATGTGTACATACATATGTACAAACATATATACATATGTACATACATGATTACACTTTTGCAAACATACAGTCACTCACTTACTTGTATACATTCACCTTTAACACTCAAATATACAGAGCAAAAAAAAAAAAAAAAAAAAGAACTATGTGATTTAATAGTTTCTAAAAGTTAAGAATGGTGAAAAAGTGCAATATTTCGTTTTTTTTATTACAGTGCCATTATACAGTGGGTTTCAATTCAATTTTAATTGCAAATATTGTACAACTTGTTAAATTGGATGACAATTGATTAGACTTTTTTATACCTTGACTTTAAAAGGTATATAATATTCTTTAGACCAGACTACAGAACAGACCAGAGTCCAGACTATAGGCTAGTCTCGACTGGTGACTATTCTATAGTAGAGTTATCTCTACTGGACTATAGACTAGACTATAGACTAGACTATAGACTACACTATAGACTAGACTATAGACTAGACTATAGACTAAACTATAGACTAGACTATAGACTAGATTATAGACTAGACTATAGACTAGACTATAGACTAGACTATAGACTAG
>NC_060950.1:25622205-25628419 GCF_022045245.1 Lucilia cuprina | reverse complement strand
GTGACAGGAATCATTTAACCTCAGGGAGCTCCTTTAGGCGAGAAAAAATATTGGATAGAATCTAGAAAAAAAAATTGAATTAGATGAAAGCTATAGCTTGAGCCCTATGAAGATAAAAATTAAATCTACCAAAAGCTAATGAGAGAAAATATAAGAGAAGAACTAAATTGAGATATAGTTATATAAGTTACAAAAAAAAATAAAACACAGAAGAAAGTAACGGCCAAAAGTTTAAATTTAAAGAAAAAAAAAAGGAAATAATAGTCGAAATAAGTACAGATTATTTATATAAGTATAGATATTAACCATTGTTTTATTAGTTGTATTTGTGTTAATTTAGTCTATTTGTAATAAACAATGATTTGAAGTTGAAAATAATGTTTACCATGAGAGATTAATTTGTTAAGGATTTTGGCAATGTTGAACAGGTAAGTGGAAGAGTTCGGTCGTGTGGATTTAGGGTCGTAGGAAGATATATTCGGAGATTCTACGACAAGGCTGGGAGGGCTAACAACGAGACGAACATCAGTCTCGAGTTTTTGCATGTGGTATCGTGTTGTGTGTAGTTTTGCAGTCTTACCTTTTTGTGTTCGTGTTTATAACCTGTCGACAGGGTTGGAACCTCCTGGGATGGGAAAGCTAGTCGGTGGAATCGTCAGGCCAAAGTAGACCGTAACATAATACATACTTCCTCTAACACATACATACATAACCTTTGCATTATCAGCACAATTCCAACATTTTGTTATTGCCCTTGGTTTGTACCGAACCCAGAAACTAGAAGCGTTAACAGAAACTTATCCGAAAATTTATATTTCTCCATGTATCAATCTATTAATCAAGCACCCCCTTCCCGAAAATTTAGATTTAAACCACATTCATTACACGACAAAGTCTTGCGGGCAACTGGTAGTAGTACCAGATTATAAGGTACTCTGATTCGACTCCATGATATCACTAGTTTGTAGTTTCAGCAGACTAGAGGTATTGTTAGCCCCTCTTTACACTGGTATTGCAATACACCAAGATGAGAGTCGTTCAAGAAAACACGTCCCCGGAGGTGTATGTATATATGTATGTAGTCGAAGTGCTACGTGAGTACCTGGATCTTTTTCAACCTCTGGGAGAGTAAAAAGTAAACAACTCACCACTGCGCCTTTATGTATCTTACACGCAGATTGCAATTTTTGTACATGGATGTTCCGGTCTATGTACAAGCACTTTGCTCAAGTACTCGAGCAATCTAATCTCTTGCCATAGTAGTCAAGTTTATGAATGACAGATGTCATGAGCAAACTCAATCTACCCCGACATAATGTCGCCCAACTTCACTACTATGACTCTGTTGTTTCGGCAACAGCACTTAGAGGGACGTAAATGGTAGTCCGAAACAAGGATCATATCAATTGACAAAACTTTATTTCAGTGGTCACAAAGATCCACTGTGATAAGTTGAGCATACACTCACCCATGTAGGAAAATCGCTAAATAAATCAATGAAAGGTCAGTGACGACCTTGCACCACGTCCATCCTTCCCTTCTTGTTAGACCATAGTCTAACACATCGTTACACCAACTCCATCCGTCAAATTAATCAGTTACTCAATTCTCTCTATAGAATCAGAGTAGACATCAGAAAACTCCACCTCATATACCCAATCTTTTCATTATTTGCTCAAATCCAACATTTTATTAATCCACAGTCAAGCTCTTAAATTTGTACCGCTCCAGTATCTAAGATCGATAACAGAAATGTATCAGTCTTTTAACCAAACACACTCTTCCCGCGATTTGGGTTTAAACCACAGCCACTACGTGCATCGCAAAGAAACCTTAACCAACTGACCAGCCAGGACATAGGCCTACGGGCAACTAGCCACCCGTAGTACCAGATTATGTGGTGCTCTCGTTACACCTCTTTTCAATTCATCAAAGGTCAAGCCTAAGATTGTATCGTAAACACCAGTTTATAGTCCCGGCAGACTAGAGGTACTGGTCGCAGTACACCATGATGTGACACTCATATGTTGAAATTAGTTTTCAGAAGACTTTAGATATCTGCCAGATCAAAATCTCCAATAATTCTATCGGGCATGCTTTTGAGAAGTTCGCTATTTTAAATCAGCAAAATTTTTAAGAGTAAACTTTCTGATCCCTTTTTGTTCTTGAGCTAGTATTTTTAGACCCTTCACCTTCGTGAGAGGGGTATATTTCAACAATATAATTTGTAATTTCTATAATATAATTTTCCGACCCTATATTCTGGATCCTTATAAATAGCGGAGTCGATTTGGCCATGTCCGTCTGTCTGTCTGCGTGTATGAATGTCGAGAGTTTTACGTGAGTACATGACACGATGCCCTACCCCGCGGTGGTCTTTTTCATCCACTGGGTAGACTTGAGAGCGGTCTACCGTTGCCCCTTTACCTTCAATGAAGAACTCAGGTGTCTGTGTGTAATTAATGAAATTATGTATGTAGAGCCTTACTTAAGTTGGAAGCAATAAAAGGTAACTTGTTGATAATTTTTCGTTTTTCAAAAGGTTCTTTTTGAATTTTCGATACTATTGAACCTAGAAATATGAAATTAAGTATGTAGAGTCTGAATTAGGTGAGAATTTTGGAATATTCTATAATATTGAACCAAGGGGCATGAAATTTTTGGTACTTTTTCGTTCTACAAAAAGTACTTTTTGAAATTTCTATTATATTGAACCTAGAAACATGCAATTTATCAAATAGGGCCTTGACTAGGTAGGAACCTACAAAAAGGGACTTTTTAGTACTTTTTCGTTCTACAAAAGGTACTTTTTAAAATTTCTATAATATTGAACTTAGAAACATGAAATTAATTATGTAGAGCCTGGATTAAGTGGGAACCCATAAAAGGAGACTTTTTGGTACTTTTTCGTTCTACAAAAGGTACTTTTTGAATTTTCTATAATATTAAACCTAGAAACATGTAATTAAGTTTATAGAGTCCGGATTAAGCGAGAACACATAAAATGGTACTTTTTAGTACTTTTTCGTTCCACAAAAGGTACTTTTTAAAATTTCTATAATATTGAAAGGTATATAAAGTTCGGCACAGCCGAATATAGAACTCTTACTTGTTGGGAATTATTTTCAATATAAAACAGCTATGATTTATTTTATTTACAGTACATTCACTATAACAAATGAAATCTAGAGTTTTTCAAATAATTTCATTATTTCAGCAGATTTTCGCTGAAAATCATAGTTAGGAAAACCATATAAACGTTTGGAGGACTTAACATCTTCGATATTGCAGCAAAATATAATGCCCATTACGCTATAGCGAAAAGATGAACTGACATTGGCCAACCAGGGTATTTCTTGACATTTATCCGGACAAAATATAATATCTTCTAACGAGTAAAACTGTAAAGAATAATTGAACAATGAGTTCTATATATATGTATATCTTTAGTAAAATCCTTTTCTAAGACAAAAACTTACCTCATTAAATGGTGAATTGAAACCTATAATAACAAATTCATTGGAGCTATTACCTCTGGCCTGTAAATAATTCCAAACATACAATGGTATTGTGCTGTCACTTTTACTGATCACATCTTTCATAGTGAAATTCGTTTGACAGTTCTCAATAATGGGTGCTTTTAAAACAGCAGATACTCCCGCTATTATGTCATATGCTTGTTTATCACTTTCAACATGTTTTTCGAGAGCAGTTTCATAACGTTTCCAATTATTCAGACGTAAATTTGGCCACCAGACAAATTCAAGTAGAGAAGAGAACTCTTGATTAAAGGTCGAATTTAGTTTAGGCGTTTGTATTATGGAACTGTAGCTATAGTTGGTGTAAGTGAACATGTTTTGGAACTGTTCATTATCGAAATCTTTTGACGAGATGCTGAAAGTATTAATTTTTTTAATGGATTTATTTGATTTCTTAAATATTAAAGGAAAATGCATTCTTATTTAATTTCTTACCTATGAGAGGGAAAGGTCTCCTTTATATACTTTATTTCCAAACCGGGGGCATAAGAAGTCGTTAAATTAGATGGTAACTGAATGAAAATGTATCATGTATGTGAAAGTAGTCTAATATTTAGTAATTTTTTACTATCTTACCAAATATTCAGAATGTTGAGGGGCCAAAGTATAGTATACCGATGAAAAGGCAAGATTATTAATGTCATAGCAAATACCAGCCAAGTAATCGTAACCTAATTGTGAATGCTTAGGTCTAGCAACAATATATGAAATAACATTTGATGAGCACCAGGTATAGTTATTAGATGACTCATATAAATTCCATTTTATAAAGGAACATACTAAATTTATTTCGGATGTATAAGCATGAAGATTATATGCACCATTTTTATTCGTCTTTATGTAGATATAATTATTATAACATTTAATATAAAGTTGATTCGATGTTTCATATTTTTCAGGTCTGTAAAAAAAAATGAAATGACGATTTACGAAATATGTAATAATCATAAATAGCATGATATCATTTTCAAATTTTACTTACATTTCAAATTTTATATTACACTGTGCCTCTATTTCTTGATTTTCATATAATTCTATATAGTTGACACTATTTGCCTCAAGATTTATTTTAATTGTATGTGAACCAACGATTTTATATATATCTGGTCTTAGCGACAGGTCCGCCGGGTAACGTACACGACAAATACCCCGTATGGATGTTATTAGACACAATATAATAAATATATTTAAGTAATAAACCTTCGACTTCCGTGACATTATAACAGTTAAAACTTTCGAAAGCAACTAACTAACAGTTCAATGAAATTTATTAGTAATTATAGCCAACTTCTTCGGAATTTGTTTGATAAGTAGTTATTTATTTCTATTTAATACTTTCCATCTATTTTATTGATATATGCGATAACCATATACACTATATGACAGTAAATTTAAACATATAATTCGATTTAAAACTTCTCACAAATTTTCCAAACAGTTGTACAAGTCTCAAATCGGGCCACATAGTTATCAAATTTTAGTGTAATGGACACAGAACTGTAAATTATGTTTACTATTTAACCCTAGTATCTATATAAGATTCTTCATAAAATGACATAAAACTTCTTGAAAAATAGTAAAATTGCCACAAACAAGTTTTATAAACAATATTACCAACATTTACTGGAGGGTTATATTTGAGGCCAGAACTCCAAGATAAGCAATTTCAAAAACTTAATCGTTATATATAAATAAATCGAAAACAAACACTCACTATCAGTATAAAATTAATTTTAATTTAAATTATGTTCTTTCCCCTATATGAAGAGATATTTATGTATAAATGTATTCAAATGGATGCAATGATTTTAGAAGGACTAGGGACCAATTGCAGTAATCCTTACATTAAAGCAAATGTCAATAAAAGATTTAAGAAAAATTTATAAAGATTTTTGTAAAACTTTAATTGTATTTATTAATATATATCTTTTAATGTAAATTTATTTTTTACATTTTTTAATTCATAAAAATTTTGGTGTAGAAAAAAAATAAAGTCAGCAAACATTTGAAAGTGTTAATAAAGGTAATTGTTCCGATAGCAGAAGAAGGTAATTTTTAAAGAACTGACACAGGATGTAAACAGACACCGCTTGCATGTTGAGAAAGCAAACAAAAAAATATATACATATATAAAACAGGGAAAGACAAAAAACTAGAATGAGAAATACACTTTCTCTAACACAAGTAGACAGATAGTGGAAACATGTTGCTGCAATGGTACAGTGCATCGAAAATAATAAAACATACAGAAAGTTTACATGCTACATTATATAGTCGGGACAATAGACTATTGTGTATTGTGTAGTCTATAGTGTAGTATATGGTGTAGTCTATAGTTTTGTTTACAGTCTAGTTTATAATCTATTATATTCTAGTCTATAATCCAGTCTATAGTCTTGTCTATAGTCTAGTCTTTGGTCTAGTCTATAGTCTAATCTTTAGTCTTTTCTAAAGTCTAGTCTATAGTCTAGTCTTTAGTCTTTTCTAAAGCCTAGTTTATACTCTATTCTTTTGTCTAGTCTATAGTCTAGTTTATAGTCTAGTATATAGTCTAGGCTATAGTCTAATCTATAGTCTAGTCTATAGTCTAGTCTATAGTCTAGGCTATAGTCTAGTCTATAGTCTAGTCTATAGTCTAGGCTATAGTCTAGTCTATAGTCTAGTCTATAGTCTAG
>NC_060950.1:25620057-25622105 GCF_022045245.1 Lucilia cuprina | reverse complement strand
CTAGTCTACAGTCCAGTCTATAGTCTAGTCTACAGTCCAGTCCATAGTCTATTCTATAGTCCAGTCTATAGTCTAGTCTATAGTCTAGACTATAGTCTAGTCTATAGTCTATAATCTACCCTATAGGCTAGTCCAGAATTTTAATGTTTCGATTTCATGTCAGAAAGCCTAACTTTTGTAACCGATGTCTTCTGGTTGGGATAAAATTTCCAGCGGTGTTAATCATGATGACCACGGTCGTTATTTCACTTTCATAGGCGTCAGAATAGCCATGAGAAAATGGGCGTGCCATGGATTGCAAATATTCTTATTATATTAAAAAGGCTTAATATAGAGAAGCCATTATTCGAAATACCCCTTTTAAAGTCCATTATGCATTTTTGAAAAGTATTTTAAAAGTTGGTTCTCTGGGACATGAAATCCCACTTATATAGTTATTATTTCACTTACAATTTTAAAATACAAAGTTAATTCCTTTTTTATTATTTTATTAATAATCCTCTTCTTCTTCTTCTTCTTCATTTTCAAAGAAGTTATTTTCATTATCTACTGTTTCTGTTGGATTTGCTTTCAAATCAGTTTCAAGGGAAGTATTTAAATTATTTCCGGAATCTAATGTTTCAACTGGTTTTGATTTTAAGTCCGTGTTAGGAAAACCATTTAAACGTTTTGAGGTTTTAACATCTTCAACATTACAGCAAAATATAATACCCATTACATTATAACGAAAAGTAGAGCTGATTTCTTTCAACCAAGGAATTTCGTGACATATGTCTGGACAAAAGATTATATCCTTTTCCGCATAAAACTAAAAAGAAATAATATAAAAACAAATTTCAAAATTTTTCATTTAATAAAATCATTTTTAACTAAATACTTACTTCATTAAATGGTGAATTTATACCAATAATGACAATTTCATTGGTGCTATTGTCACTGGCCTGCAAATAATTCCAAACATACAATGGTATTGTGCTGTCAGTTTTAATGATGACTTCTTCCATGGTGTAATTCGTTTGACAGTTCTCAGTAAAGGGTGCTTCCATGACGCCAGATATTCCCGCTACGATGTCATATGCTTGTTTATCACCTTCAACATGCTTTTCGAGAGCAGCTTCATAACGTCGCCAATTGTTAAGACGCAAATTTGGCCACCATAAAAATTCAAGTAGAGACGAGAACTGCTGATTAAATGTAGAATTAAGTTTAGGCATTTGTATTATGGAACTGTAGCCATAGTTTGTGTAGGTGAACATGTTTTGGAACTGTTCATTAACGAAATCGTCTTTTGTGATGCTATGTAAATACATATAATAAAAGAGAGTATGTTGCTTATATTATTGGTATATCATGCCACTTTCATAACTTACTTATTTGGACCAAAAGATTCATCTATATATTGTATTTCTAAAAGAGGTGGTGTGCTCGAATTCTTCAAGTTAGATGGTTTCTAAAATTTTCAAATTTAAATTAAAAAGATTTAAAAAGTTTTTTTATTTAAGAAATTTTACCATATAAACAGAATGTTTTGGTGCCAGTGTATAATAAACTGATGAAAGGGACTGATCATAGGTATTATAACAAATTCCAGCCAAAAAAATATAACTATTAAAAACACTAGGTCGACCCACAAAATATGATGTCAAATAAAATGGACACCATGTGAATTTCTCCGACGATTCATATAATTTCCATTTTATTGTGGAGCACCTTAAATTTATAGCACTTTCATAATTGTAGATACTATACGAATGCTTTTTATTCGTTTTGGTTTGTATCGAGTTCATACACTTGACGAAAAGTTGATTTGTTGCGAAGCTGTTAAGGATAAAAATGTATTTAATAATAATGTAAAATAAACGAAGAAAAATAATTCCGGATCTACATACTTAATTTCAGATTTCTGGGTTCAATATTAAAAAAAATCAAAAAGTTATTTTTAACAAGTAGGAAAGTATAGTCGGGCATGGCCGACCATATGATACCCTACACCATGAGTATATTTTTACAATTTTTACTTTTAAAAAATTTTTATTTTTTGTAAAGAA
>NC_060950.1:25598074-25619957 GCF_022045245.1 Lucilia cuprina | reverse complement strand
GCCAGAGGCGTCGCCGCTGAGGGTTACGATTTTTCCCTCTCCCTACAAACTCATAATCGTCTCTACGAGGGGGGGGGATATATTTGTAATTTTTTCTGCCCGCAACAATTATCGGATTTCTGTGTCTGATGGACGAGAGGTATACTGAGTTGTATTTATCAAGATGTCGGAAGGAACGAATAAGTGATGGTTGAAGTGTCGGTGGAGTTGATTAAGACTTGGTGGAGTTGTAATAACTTAATCTTTAATTTATTGGCGATTTTACTTAATGATTGAGTTTACTTCAAACATGTATAACTTATCACAGTAGGTCCTAGTGGCCACTGAAATCAATCTGTTAATCTGTCTTTAGATGATGAGAATGTTTGTAAGGACATGACATTACTCATAGTATGAAAAGGTTATTTTCACCTGATGATGAGTCCACGCCTTCTAACGGTTCTTCTTGCCTTCTGTCGGGGTTAGTTTGTCATGACACCTGTCATTCTTCAAATGGGGCTACTATGGGAATATATTGGATAACTCAGAAATTCCATACACATTAATTACATACAATGGGCCGGTGGTGAAAGAAGTCCTTGAGTTGTTCGTTTGTTTTGCTTTAGGTTTTTTTTTAGCAAACAAACATTATAATTATAGTTTAAGGGGTGAAAATTGTACCTACTTTTGGTACTTTTTTCATAAAACATTGATTTTGGTTTATTAACTTCTACATATAAATACATAATAACGGGCTCCCACTACGATGTTGCAACATTTTGGAATAGAATTTTTATTTCGTTAATGGGTAGAAAAAAGGTACCAAAAGGGGGTAAAAATGGGAAATTTGATTTTATTCAAACACAATGATCCAATTTAGATAAAATTTTTTAGATTTAGAAACACTGAATATGCTAATGAGGTGTTTTTTTGGAACCCTGGTACCAAGTGATATTTTTTGGTACTTTTTCATTCTTCATCTGGTACTTTTTGAGTTTTCTTTGATATTGAAATCGAAACATGAAATTAATAATAAAGGGACTTTTCGGTACTTTTTCGTTCTACACACGTATTTTTTGGAGTTTTCTTTAAAATTAAACCTAGAAACATGAAATTAAGCATGTAGAGCCCGGAGTAAATGAGAATCTATAAAAAGGGGACTTTTTGGTACTGTTTCGTTCTACAAAAGGTACTTTTTGAGTTTTCTATAAAATTTAACCTAGAAACATGAAATTAAGCATGTAGAACCCGGAGTAAATGAGAATCTATAAAAGGGGACTTTTTGGTACTTTTTCGTTCTTCAAAGGGACTTTTTGAATTTAATATAATATTGAACCTAGAAACATGAAATTAAGTATGTAGAGCCTGGATTAAGTGAGAACCTATAAAAGGGGACTTTTTGGTACTTTTTCGATCTTCAAAAGGTACTTTTTGGATTTTTGTATAATATGGAACCTAGAAACGTAAAATTAAGCATGTAGAACCCGGAGTAAATGAGAATCTATAAAAGGTGACTTTTTGGTACTTTTTCGTTCATCAAAAGGAATTTTCTATAATATTGAACCTAGAAACATGAAATTAAGTAGGCAGAGCCTGTATTAAGTTAGAACATATAAAAGGGGACTTTTTGGTAATTTTTCGTTCTTCGACTGGTAGTTATTGAGTTTTCTATAAAATTTAACCTGGAAACATGAAATTAAGATTTGAGTGAATGAAAATTTAAACTGGAATATTTTCTGGTACTTTTTCGTTCTTTAATTGGTACTTTTTGAATTTTCTATAATATTGAATTTAGGAACATGAAATTAAATAAAATAGGTCTTTTTGGTACTTTTTCGTACTGGTACTTTTAGAGCTTTCTAAAATATTAAACATGCAGTATCCTAATTGAACGAAAATTGATAAAGGATACTTTGGTACTTTTTTGTTCTTTTGTTAATACTTTTCTATAATATTGAACCTAAAAACATAAAATTGTATAAAAATGTGTATGCGATTTTTTACAATAATGATATTTATTTTATTCCATTACGATGAGGGTAGCGAAGCACACTGGGTATAGCTAGTATTCTATAATACTACAATTTCACTCCCTAATAACTTACAAGAAAAGAACATAAAAATTACTTCCTAAGAACGACTTCAGGTGTAGTGAATATGGAATCAAATGAAAAGAACATCCCTCCTATGACAAGCCTGTGTTAAAATTATTACTTCTTCAGGTCTCTTTCAGTACTTCCATGAAGTAAATTCTACTTCTTTTTCGCTACTTTGGAAGTTCTTTTTCTGCTGGGTATTAAATGAAAATAATAATTTGTATATATTTTGTCGTGGAAATATCAATCTTAAAAGGGAAAGAACATAATTTTATTTATTAAAATTACCACGTACATACAATGTTAGTGAACTTAACGATAATGCCGTTATTTTTGCTAGACATTACAAATGCCTTATCACGGATTTTTGATGATAAAGCACCTTCAGTAATTTTTAATATTATTAGTTTAAACTAATGATGGAAATTATAAATATTTTCAGGCATTCATACAAAATATCAAAAATTCGATTAAATATTAAAATTGTTAAATTCATTGATACAACGTACGAATACGTTATAACAATGTAATTATTAATTGTTTTAATCATTTTTATACTAATTTTTCAGTACTCTCTGTTTTACTTAGTATTTGCGTAGGGTATAGAAAATTTGTATAATTCGTTTATTTTCTTTAAGAGAGAGATAATTTTAAAAACCTGATTTTAAATCATATAAATAGAAGACGTATTTAAAATTTTTATTTTAGAACTCAATAAAATTCGAAAGTTTCAGTACGTATTTAAAAAATGACACGAGTTATAAAAGTTCTTTATTTAAATATATTAATTATATTTTGTACCATAACATCCATAAAAGCTGACTGCAAAATACATCTTCCGGCAGACATATCAATAAGACCAAGGGTCTATAAATATGTGGGCTCAAAGCTGATAAATGTAAAAAAAAACTATATAATTTTGCATCACAATCAAGAAATTGAAGCAAATTGTGATCTTGAATTCGAAAAGTAAGTACAGTTTTGTCAATATATAACATACATATATAAATGTATTAAGAAAAATTTGATATATTTGTATGCCTTTCAACTTTCTGATAAGGGTATATGGAATTTTTATAGTATATTTTTCAGATCTTATAAGAAAGTCTGTTCGTCAGTCCGTATGTTAATTAAAATCGTGATGCTGAATATATTGCAATCCTAATCTATTATGGAATATCATGGGTCAATTATAGACTGATATCCTTAAAATTTGCTAGAAATCTTTTGCTTCGTTTAAATCTTTTTATTTATGTCTAATTTCCTTGTTGGACTCGTATTGTATGAGGATAGGTGAAACATCGATCGATATATTTCGATATTGAACATTTTCAATACTATTTCGTAATTCGGACTCTATCGTGCTCTACATTGCTAAACAGAAGCTGTTAGAGAAATACAGAAATGAAATTAGACATTTTCTAAATTGTTTTAAATATTTATTTTACAAATTTTAGTAAAATCGTTCATAAGAACTTTCAAATTTAAATCGTATATAAATTATTTGAATAACATTCATAGAAATGTTAAATATTAACAACGGCTGTGCCGAATCTTAAATACCTTCCTCCAGCAAACTTTTTTATATCCTTCTCCTTCGTAAGAAGGGTATGAATGTCGAGAGTTTTAACGTGAGCACCTGCTTTGACGGCTTTATGTCACGGTGGTCTTTTTCATCCATCGGGGTAGACTTGAGAACGGTCTACCATCGCTCCGTTCTTCTTCAATGAAAAACTCAGGTGACAATTTTTGTACATTGGCTTTGACCGGTCCATGCACAAGTACTTTGCTAAAGTACTCTAGCTATCTAATCTCTGACCATTGGATGGCTTCTGTTGATTCGGCAACAGCATCTAGAGACGTAACCGGTGGACCGAAGTACGATCCATCAATAAGCCGAAGACATTGTTCTTACTCACAGTTACACACTGTGGTAATTCTGATATGAACAGAGTAAACTCTGAACATATCTGGACAAGGAAGGAAAATTCAATGGTATAATATGTATTTCATACCTTTCATCCATCATCGTTCAACCCAGCACATATCTCATTCATACGACACATTTATTATAGGAAGACGGGTGGGTGAGGCCCGCCGTACCCCACATTCATCCCGTACCATATACAATTAATAACAACTCCTTTCCAACGCTTAGTCCCACAGTCACTCCTCTGTGGGGTATCTGTTGTTTCGTCAACAGCACGGAACTTATTCCGAAATATTGACTTAACCTTACATCAATCTTTTAACCGCCACTTACTCTCCGCGCAAATTTGGGTTTAAACCACAACCACTACGTGGTTCCCGAATGAACCTCAACTAACAGACCAGCCAGGACATAGTCCTGCTGGCAACTGGTCACCCGTAGTACCATTTTATGCGGTGCTCTGGTCAGACCTCTTTCAATCTATGCAAGGACTAGACTGTAACCAATTTTTTAATCCCGGCCAGACTAGAGGTATTGGCCACCTCTTTATACCCCGTGATTGCAATAGCACCATATAATATGCCACTGGGGGGGAGGGGTGCTGTCAGAATTGTGTATATATAAGTTTGTCATTCCGTTTGTAATTTCTAAATTAAAATTTTCCGATCCCATAAAGTATAAATATTCTGGATCCTTATAGGTAGCGGAGTTCATTAAGCTATGTCTGTCTGTGTGTTTGTTGAAATCACTTCTTAGAGGACTCCAGATATCGGCGAGATAAGAATCTTCAATAATTCTGTTAGACATGCTTTCGAGAAGATCGCTATTTAAAATCAGCAAAATAGGTCCATAAATACAGGACCGAGACCTAAAATACGAATCAACCTTTGAAAATTTCATCAAAAATTTAAATTTTTTTCATGCTCAAACATGCCAAACAAAATTCATAATCATACGATAAATTTTATTATTGTACGCATGTTTATAAAAACAAGGCAGATCGAGAGCAGCATAGTAAGAGTAGCAGAGCGAAAGCAGCACTAGTGTGTTATTATTGGCTAGAAACATGAAATTAATTGTGTGGAGACTGGCTTATGTAAGAAGCCATAAAAGGGAACTTGTTGGTACTTTTTCCTTTTTTAAAGGTACTTTTTAAATTTAAGTATGTAGAGTCCAAAATAGGTGAGAACCCATAAAAGGGATCTTTATGGTACTTTTTTAGTTATTATACCCTACACCACTATAGTGGGGAGGGTATTATACGTTTGTGCTGATGTTTGTAACATACAAAAATATTGGTCCAATACCCACCTTAAAGTATACCGATCGATTCAGAATCATTTTTTGAGTCGATTAAGACATGTCCGTCCGTCCGTCCGTCTGTCCGGTTGGCTGTCCATGTAAACCTTGTGCGCAAGGTACAGGCCGCAATTTTCAAGATAATTTGATGAAATTTGGACCAAGCTTGTTTTTTGGCACAAGGACGAAGCCTATTGAAAATGGTTGAAATCGGTTCATTATTTCACCTAGCCCCCATACAACCGTACCTCCCGATTTGAACTTTTTATGCTATAATTACGTCAAATATTCTGCTATCTCTCTAAAAATTGGCACAAATATGTTTTATATAAGTATAAATGATACTGCAGATTTTCGTAAGGATCGGCCTATATTTGACCCTAGCCCCCATACAAACCCCCCCTTCAAAAAATGACTTAAACGTCTAAAATTGACTTGTAACCATTTGTATCGCAATGAAACTCAACAAAACTAACTGTTATTTAGAAATATATTCTTTTCCCAAATTTACCGAGGATCGGCCCATATTTGACCTATATAAAGCCTCATTTAGAAATTTTAGTTTTTTATCAATAAATGGCTTAAATATTTTGGAATTATGGTAATATTCAACATAAAAGTTTCTTTACAAAAAATAAAAATTTTTTAAAAGTAAAAATTGTAAAAATATACTCATGGTGTAGGGTATCATATGGTCGGCCATGCCCGACTATACTTTCCTACTTGTTAAAAATAACTTTTTGATTTTTTTTAATATTGAACCCAGAAATCTGAAATTAAGTATGTAGATCCGGAATTATTTTTCTTCGTTTATTTTACATTATTATTAAATACATTTTTATCCTTAACAGCTTCGCAACAAATCAACTTTTCGTCAAGTGTATGAACTCGATACAAACCAAAACGAATAAAAAGCATTCGTATAGTATCTACAATTATGAAAGTGCTATAAATTTAAGGTGCTCCACAATAAAATGGAAATTATATGAATCGTCGGAGAAATTCACATGGTGTCCATTTTATTTGACATCATATTTTGTGGGTCGACCTAGTGTTTTTAATAGTTATATTTTTTTGGCTGGAATTTGTTATAATACCTATGATCAGTCCCTTTCATCAGTTTATTATACACTGGCACCAAAACATTCTGTTTATATGGTAAAATTTCTTAAATAAAAAAACTTTTTAAATCTTTTTAATTTAAATTTGAAAATTTTAGAAACCATCTAACTTGAAGAATTCGAGCACACCACCTCTTTTAGAAATACAATATATAGATGAATCTTTTGGTCCAAATAAGTAAGTTATGAAAGTGGCATGATATACCAATAATATAAGCAACATACTCTCTTTTATTATATGTATTTACATAGCATCACAAAAGACGATTTCGTTAATGAACAGTTCCAAAACATGTTCACCTACACAAACTATGGCTACAGTTCCATAATACAAATGCCTAAACTTAATTCTACATTTAATCAGCAGTTCTCGTCTCTACTTGAATTTTTATGGTGGCCAAATTTGCGTCTTAACAATTGGCGACGTTATGAAGCTGCTCTCGAAAAGCATGTTGAAGGTGATAAACAAGCATATGACATCGTAGCGGGAATATCTGGCGTCATGGAAGCACCCTTTACTGAGAACTGTCAAACGAATTACACCATGGAAGAAGTCATCATTAAAACTGACAGCACAATACCATTGTATGTTTGGAATTATTTGCAGGCCAGTGACAATAGCACCAATGAAATTGTCATTATTGGTATAAATTCACCATTTAATGAAGTAAGTATTTAGTTAAAAATGATTTTATTAAATGAAAAATTTTGAAATTTGTTTTTATATTATTTCTTTTTAGTTTTATGCGGAAAAGGATATAATCTTTTGTCCAGACATATGTCACGAAATTCCTTGGTTGAAAGAAATCAGCTCTACTTTTCGTTATAATGTAATGGGTATTATATTTTGCTGTAATGTTGAAGATGTTAAAACCTCAAAACGTTTAAATGGTTTTCCTAACACGGACTTAAAATCAAAACCAGTTGAAACATTAGATTCCGGAAATAATTTAAATACTTCCCTTGAAACTGATTTGAAAGCAAATCCAACAGAAACAGTAGATAATGAAAATAACTTCTTTGAAAATGAAGAAGAAGAAGAAGAAGAGGATTATTAATAAAATAATAAAAAAGGAATTAACTTTGTATTTTAAAATTGTAAGTGAAATAATAACTATATAAGTGGGATTTCATGTCCCAGAGAACCAACTTTTAAAATACTTTTCAAAAATGCATAATGGACTTTAAAAGGGGTATTTCGAATAATGGCTTCTCTATATTAAGCCTTTTTAATATAATAAGAATATTTGCAATCCATGGCACGCCCATTTTCTCATGGCTATTCTGACGCCTATGAAAGTGAAATAACGACCGTGGTCATCATGATTAACACCGCTGGAAATTTTATCCCAACCAGAAGACATCGGTTACAAAAGTTAGGCTTTCTGACATGAAATCGAAACATTAAAATTCTGGACTAGCCTATAGGGTAGATTATAGACTATAGACTAGACTATAGTCTAGACTATAGACTAGACTATAGACTGGACTATAGAATAGACTATGGACTGGACTGTAGACTAGACTATAGACTGGACTGTAGACTAGACTATAGACTGGACTATAGACTAGACTATAAACTAGACTATAGACTAGACTATAGACTGGAATGTAGACTAGACTATAGACTAGACTATAGACTAGACTATAAACTAGGCTATAGACTAGAATATAGACTATACTATAGACTATACTATAGACTAGACTATAGACTAGACTATAGACTAGACTATATACTAGACTATAGACTAGACTATAGACTAGACTATATACTAGACTATAGACTAGACTATAGACAAGACTATAGACTAGACTATAGAGTAGACTACAGACTAGACTATAGACTATACTATAGACTAGACTATAGACTAGACTAGACTATAGACTAGACTATAGACTAGACTATAGACTAGACTATAGACTAGACTATAGACTAGACTATAGACTAGACTTTAGACTAGAATATAGACTAGACTATAGACTAGACTATAGACTAGAATATAGACTAGACTATAGACTAGAATATAGACTAGAATATAGACTAGACTATAGATTAGACTATAGAGTAGACTATAGACTAGACTATAGACTAGAATATAGACTAGACTATAGACTATACTATAGACTAGACTATAGACTAGACTATAGACTAGACTATAGACTAGACTATAGACTAGACTATAGACTAGACTATAGACTAGACTATGGACTAGACTATAGACTAGACTATAGACTAGACTAGACTAGACTATAGACTAGACTATAGACTAGACTAGACTATAGACTAGACTAGACTAGACTATAGACTAGACTAGACTATAGACTAGACTAGACTAGACTATAGACTAGACTATAGGCTAGACTATAGACTAGACTATAGACTAGACAAGACTATAGACTAGACTATAGACTAGACTATAGACTAGACTATAGACTAGACTATAGACTAGACTATAGACTAGACTATAGACTAGACTATAGACTAGACTATAGACTAGACTATAGACTAGACTATAGACTAGACTATAGACTAGACTTTAGACTAGAATATAGACTAGACTATAGACTAGACTATAGACTAGAATATAGACTAGACTATAGACTAGACTATAGACTAGACTATAGACTAGACTATAGACTAGACTATAGACTAGACTTTAGACTAGAATATAGACTAGACTATAGACTAGACTATAGACTAGAATATAGACTAGACTATAGACTAGAATATAGACTAGAATATAGACTAGACTATAGATTAGACTATAGAGTAGACTATAGACTAGACTATAGACTAGAATATAGACTAGACTATAGACTAGACTATAGTATGGTCTATAGTCTAGACTATAGTATGGTCTATAGTCTAGACTATAGTATAGTCTATAGTCTGGTCTCTAGTCAAGTCTAGAAATTTAAATTTTTACAAATTAACATATCCGAGGTGTCCTTCTCTTTCAAGTTAAAATGTTAAATATTTTACAAAACTTACTTATTATTTCACTGAAGTCTAGTGAAGCTTCAAGAAGTTACAATTTAAGTTTCCTCTATATTTTCTATACCACTGTGCGTTTTTTGTTAAATGTACACATTTTCTTTTACGTAGTCATAAGAAAATGTTTTCTTTATCGAAACACATTCCAAGTAGATTAAGACGGTAAAATATCTTATCTCTACCTTAAACCCATGAAAGTTAATCAACCAGCATAGAGATCAAAAGCTAAGTAAATTAACTGTAATGTTGTTATCTTGTTAATTGACGGAGTGTTAATTGACGGAGTGACGATACAAATAGTCTGAGAACAAGCGTTTAAGCATTGAATCAGTGACTGACTAGAAACAGTAAGAGAACAAACGATTAAGCTGCTTAAATTTGTATTAAACGCAACGAAAACATTATGACATTTAATTTAGGCCTTTAGCAATAAAAAATGTTATCTCTTGTTTTTGGTTGTTGTTTCTGTGCTTTCTTTTTGTTAATAAATAGACACACGTACTTACCCATAATGAAGCACTTTTTTTATTAATACACACAGATAGACGACTTACCATTATTACTAAACGACTGTCATTTAAACATACCCTGTAGTTCGAGGTGACGATCAAGAACAGATGATTTTAACTGATTTCCACTAGATATGCTTAAGTGTCGATTAAATATTCTCTGCCCTACAAAGTGGATACAAACATAATTACTTAAATTGAGTAATACAAAAATTTAAATATTTTTTAAGAAACTGTTGGGTTACTATTTCTACAGTTATCCTGAAATTCCATACAAGGATCTAAATGTGTGCCAGCACAAACACAGTATAACAATATAATCATCTGTTACCACTTTAGCTTAACAGAAACCATAATAAGGCTTAAGGTTATTGTGAAATAAATAATTTACAAGTTGTATTTATCTGCCCGATAAAAGTGTATTTCATATGGAGATGGTATTGAATGTGTCTGAAATATCAATAGAAAAAGACAAGTTGCAAGTACTTCTTTAAATCCCTATTTGTAATCGAGCGTAGAAGTACTTGCCTCCAATGACATCACCGTGTTAAAATAATGACTCAAATTGCTAATAAAGAAGTAGTGCAAAGAGGTTTTATTAGCTTTTTAACTCATTACTGTTCAATGTAAGTTTTTCCTGGGGTTATTGGCTTTATGTTTTGGTTAATAGTATTTAAATATTACAAAGTAATAAATTGTTCAAAGTACGGAGGAAATATTCTTTAAGCTGAAATAAATAATTTGTAGCTACGAAAAGTTTTTCTGTAGTACCGGGGTCTAAGAGAGCTAAATGATTAAATCCACAGAATTACTTCTTTAACCATCAAAAGAGTAAAAAACTACTGCTGAATGACAGGCCGCATAGGATTTAATCCGCGTACCCTGACATGGAAAAAGCAATCACTGGTCTAAAGTCAATAGAAGGGGGTGACAAGTACCAACATCAGGTGAAATCAATCTTCCGGCAAAGCGGAAGATGACCACCCTTAATGATGTCATGAGAAAATTGCATTATTCAAAATGCAATCTCCATCATCTAATGACCCATTCCAGTGTATTCCTTAACCCCCTAAAGCCCGCACAACCACACTACTGAGATCGCTCTGTTGTATTGGCAACAGCACCTAAGAGACATATTTGGTAGTCCGAAATACCCAACAAAATGGATCAGGATACCTCTTATATGAACCGATCAATGTAACAGAGGAAGTAGGAATTTCCAAAGTCAATTAATTCCAATAATTGTCCCGACAAATAGTCGCGCAGCATGTATCAATATATCCTGTTGAGATGGCAACAGCACCGAAGAACTTCCCCAAAGCGTAAAAAGGCATACTAAATCAGTACTAATCTCCAATATATGGAGACTTTCCCGGTCTTTCACTAAATTTAGCATCAGTTCCATTCCCATGATCATAAAGATCGATCTACGGGATGACAGGCTACCATTGTATACTGAACTGATAATTCCCCAGCATATACTGGCGTCCCACTACGCGAACGGTAAGAGATACCGATCGGGTTTAGGAATCCAGCATATGCTGCTTTGTACACAGACCTGTTCGAATAGAGATTTATCTAACCCATTAGGTATAGGATATATCAGTCCTTAAACCCGAGAATTTTGGTATTAAACTACAGCCACTTTGTGGATCCCGAAGGAACCTCAACCAACTGACCAGGCAGGTCATAGTCCTGCGGGCAACTGGCCACCCGTAGTGCCAGATTATATGGTGCTCTGGTTAGACTTCATGCCAAATCATTCCGAGGCGAAGCCAAGGATACATTTGACATCACCAGTTTATAGTCCCGGCAGACTAGAGGTATTGGTAGCACCTCTTTATAATATTGAAACTAGGAACATGAAATTAAATATATAGATTCGAAATTATATGAGAAAAAAATAAAAGGGAAATTTTTGGTACTTTTTCGTTTTTCAAAAGGTACTTTTTAGGTTTTCTGTAATAATGAACTAAGTAATATTATATTAAGTATGCATAGCCCGGATTGTACAAAACACATCAAAGGAAATTTTTGGTACTTTTTCGTTCTACAAAAGGTACTTTTTGATTTTTTTTTATAAAATTGAACCTAGAAATATGAAATTGAGTATGTAGAGTAGGAATTAGGTGAGAATCCATAAAAGAGAACTTTTACGTATTTCAAAAGGTACTTTTTGAGTTTTGTATTATAATGAACCTAGAAACATGAAATTAAGTATGTAGAGCCCGGATTAAACGAGAACAAATCTTTTTGAATTTCCTATAATATTGAACATAGAAACATAGTATATAGCATCAAAATTAGATGAGAAGCAGAAAAAGTTAACTTTTTAGTACTTTTTTTTTTTGGTTTTTAAAATGTACTTTTTGAATTGTTTGTAATATTGAACTTAGAAATATGAAATTAAGTATGTAGCTTCTGAATTAGGTGAGAACCCATAAAAGGGAACTTTTTGGTACTTTTCCGTTTTTCAAAGAGTACTTTTTTGAACCCGGATTAGACGAGAACAAATCAATGGGGATTGTTTGGTACATTTTCTTTCTGCAAGAGGTACTTTTGAATTTTCTATAATATTGAACCTAGAAACATGAAATTAAGTATGTAGAGACGGAATTTGGTGAGAACCGGAAAAATTGAACTTTCTATAATATTAAACCTAGAAATATGAAAAATATAATATTAAACCTAGAAATAGAATATAGAACTCTTACTTGTTTTTGTAAATACTTTGTGATTATTTTTATTATTGTTGTAAATGAGCATTTACTGTCGTTGTAATTTTAGAGCTGTTCATTCTATTTCCACTCTGTCTTCTAGACAACAACTGTAGTTGTATTGTTTAGGCACACAGTTTATCCTGGTATTGTCCTTTAAGTTGAACAACAATACTTCCTTTGTTCGACAATGTGCAAAAGTATTAGAATTAACATAATAGCACTTGTTCTATGCGGGGATAGAATGATCAGGGAAATATTTTCAAAAATTTATATAATTTTCTTATCACAAAAATAAGAAATTATTGCTACACTTCCTAAACGTGTACTTTGTTTAAGAAATCCTTCCCTCCATGATGTGTACATTTGTTTTTCTAAACATTTACTTTGAAATGATTAGATGTTTGTTTCTATTAACATTTTATTTCCTTTAATTCTATCTTTATTTTAATATTAATTTTTATTTTCATTTCGTTTTAAAAGAATTGTCTAAATATATATAAAAGACATTAGCATGATATTGTTTGTCTAATGTCTTATTTATATTGTTGTCTTTATTACCTTTTATTTCTTTTTGTTTTAAAACCTGTTTTTGTTCTTTTTTCATTTCGTTCTTTAAGGACTCATTCTTACTCTATGACATTGTTAACTTAACTGTCTGTCTATCTCTATTCATATGTCTAGTCTGTCTGTTTCTACATCTGTCTTTCTTTCTATTTGGCAGTTTGTCTAAGTGTCTGTTCGTATTTATAATCCAATCTAATGCTGCTACATTTTATATCTTTATCTGTAAGATTTTGTTTTCACAGCATATTTTTAAGGGTTATAACCAGTTGTACAAATTGTTGTCAAAATAATAGAAATGTGAGACAAAAAAATAACAACAAATTTCTTTTAAATCAAGAAATTTTATAAAAAATATATGTAAATAGAAACACAAGAGACATAATAGAGCATTTCATTGGGATATTAGTGGCTTTTGTTTTAGTTATTATTTTGTAGCATACTTATATGGGTGACTCTGCTCTGTGTCTTATTGTTTAAATTTAGAAATGTACAATTGAGTGTTTTCAGCTATTGTTTTAAAAATTAAAATTAGCAATTTTTTCAAACAAACAACAAAGACAGATGATGTAAAATTTGATAAATAGCTTTATTTGTCGAAGCTTGAGCAGTTTTCTTTTATGTTAAATTGTTCCTTAATATAATAAATATAAATATACATTAGGGTGGTATTTTGTAAAAAAATTACATTTTTTTTCTTTAAAATGAAACAAATGTAAAAATTTTCAAAGCTTGTTTTTGTTTTACATTGAAATAACACGAACACCACCCTTAACGTGAATCAGGCATGGAAAATTTAGTACTTTAGTACCGTTCTTCAATACTTATATTTTGGGCACATTTTTAACTTTGACAAATAGTCTACATCGTAGTCACTTTTAAGTTTTTTATAGTCTAACATTTATTATCTAGTCTATTTGTTGATCTAGTCTATAGTTTAGTCTATGGTATGTTTTATAGTCTAGTCTATGATCAAGTCTAGTTTGTAGTAAGATTTATATGCCTATAGCATAGTTTAAAGCCTAGTCTATAGAGTAGTCTATAATCTGTTATTTATTGTATAGTCCAGTTTATAGTATAGTCCATAGTATTATAGTTTAGTCTAAATATGGTATAACCTATAGTTTAGTCTATAGTTAATTTTCTAGTATGTAGTCTAGTCTATAGTATATTTTATAGTCTAGTCTATCGTCTGGTCTATAGTTTAGACTAAAGTATAGTCTAAAGTATAGTCTATAGTCTGGTCTATAGTCTAGTCTATAGTCCAGTCTATAGTCTAGTCTATAGTCTAGTCTTTAGTCTAGTCTTTAGTCTAGTCTATAGTCTAATCTATAGTCTAGTCTATAGTCTAGTCTATAGTCTAGTCTATAGTCTAGTCTATAGTCTAGTCTATAGTCTAGTCTATAGTCTAGTCTTTAGTCTAGTCTATAGTCTAGTCTATAGTCTAGTCTATAGTCTAGTCTATAGTCTAGTCTATAGTCTAGTCTATAGTCTAGTCTAGTCTACTATAGTCTAGTCTATAGTCTAGTCTATAGTTAGTCTATAGTCTAGTCTATAGTCTAGTCTATAGTCTAGTCTATAGTCTAGTCTATAGTCTAGTCTATAGTCTAGTCTATAGTCTAGTCTATAGTCTAGTCTATAGTCTAGTCTATAGTCTAGTCTATAGTCTAGTCTATAGTCTAGTCTATAGTCTAGTCTATAGTCTAGTCTATAGTCTAGTCTATAGTCTAGTCTATAGTCTAGTCTATAGTCTAGTCTATAGTCTAGTCTATAGTCTAGTCTATAGTCTAGTCTATAGTCTAGTCTATAGTCTAGTCTATAGTCTAGTCTATAGTCTAGTCTATAGTCTAGTCTATAGTCTAGTCTATAGTCTAGTCTATAGTCTAGTCTATAGTCTAGTCTATAGTCTAGTCTATAGTCTAGTCTATAGTCTAGTCTATAGTCTTTATAGTCTAGTCTATAGTCTAGTCTATAGTCTAGTCTATAGTCTAGTCTATAGTCTAGTCTATAGTCTAGTCTATAGTCTAGTCTATAGTCTAGTCTATAGTCTAGTCTATAGTCTAGTCTATAGTCTAGTCTATAGTCTAGTCTATAGTCTAGTCTATAGTCTAGTCTATAGTCTAGTCTATAGTCTAGTCTATAGTCTAGTCTATTTTAGTCTATAGTCTAGTCTATAGTCCAGTCTATAGTCTAGTCTATAGTCTAGTCTATAGTCTAGTCTATAGTCTATTATATAGTCTAGTCTATAGTCTAGTCTATAGTCTAGTCTATAGTCTAGTCTATAGTCTAGTCTATAGTCTAGTCTATAGTCTAGTCTATAGTCTAGTCTATAGTTAGTCTATAGTCTAGTCTAAAGTCAAGTCTATAATCTAGTCTATAGTCGAGTCTATAGTCAGGTCTATAGTCTAGTCTGTAGTCTAGTCTATAGTCTAGTATATAGTACAGTTTTTAGTCTAGTCTATAGTCTACTCTATAGTCTAGTCTATAGTCTAGTCTATAGTTTAATTTATAGTCTAGTCTATAGTATACCACATGGTCTAGTCTATTGTCTAGTCTATAGTTTAATTTACAGTCAAGTCTATAGTCTAGTTTATGGTCTAATTTATAGTCTAGTCTATAGTCTAGCCTCTAGTCTAGTTTATAGTCTAGTCTATAGTCTAGTCTATAGTCTAGTCTATAGTTTAGTCTGTAGTCTAGTATATAGTACAGTTAATAGTCTAGTCTATAGTCTACTCTATAGTCTAGTCTATAGTCTCGTCTATAGTCTACTCTATAGTAAAGTCTATAGTCTAGTCTATAGTCTAGTATATAGTATAATTTATAGTCTAGTCTATAGTCTAGTCTATATTCTAGTCTATAGTCCAGTTTATATTCTACTCTATAGTATATTCTGGTATATAGTCTAGTCTATAGTATATTCTAGTGTATAGTCTAGCCTATAGTCTAGTCTATATTCCAGTCTATAGGCTAGTCTAGTCTATAGTCTAGTTTATAGTTTAGTCTATAGTCGGGTCTATATTCTGGTCTATAGTCTGATCTAGTGTCTAGTCTATAGTCTATAATCCAGTCTATAATTTAGTCTATAATCTATGTTCTAGTTATTCTATAGTCTAGTGTATATTTTAGTCTATAGTCGAGCGGAAAATAGTACTTTAAAATCGTTAATTCAAAAAGTTCACATCTTCTTATAAAATACCATTAGTTCAATATTTCCATTGCCCATGCCTGGTTTGAATTATATACAAATTCAGTTTAAAATTTACATCTATTTGCACAACTTCTCTCTGTTTATACATAAATTAGTTTCATCATGATGGTTTCTTCATATTTGGCAGTTCGTTTGCTCCTTGGAGTATGCCATAAATTTGTGCAATACAAAAAGACCCCATAAAATATGTTATAATTTTCAACAATATGTTATTTAGGAAAATCATAAAAAAACTTGAAATTTATATACTTTAACTATGTACAATAATCGTGCTTTTATACACCCCTTAAAGTATGCAAACTTATAGGACAATCATTTTATAGCCCAAAATTATGCTGTATTATTAAAAAAATATTACATTTTTGGTAAATTTATGGCAATATTTACTCACGTTTAAGTGTTAGTTTTACGATATTTTTGATTTTCTTAGTGAAATTGTGAAAAGAGAAATTTAAGACAACATTGTGATCAAATTGTTTTAAACTGCTTTTAAATTAAACTATATTTCAAAAGAGAAAAATAAAAGAAAGATAATTTCTTCTGTTTTTTATTAACTAACAAATTTTGTGCTAAAATGAAATTTACAGATTTATTTATTGACCTTAATAGAACTTATAAACACTTATGAAGACGTTGAGACACAATCAAAAAGGAAAACATGTTTGTGTCTAGACAAATGTTTCTATGTTTGTCTAGGATATGCAGCAAGGACAGTAATTCGAATAGAGCAAGTACTTAAAGTAAACTGTAAAAAAGTCCTCTAATATATAAAAGCAATCCTTGAAACTTAATACATTTTTGTATTAAATAAAAAAAAAAAACGCCTGATGGTATGGTTGCCTTCATTTCGTAGATTTTTTGTGAGTGTTAGTATTGATTCCTTGTTGGAACGGTTTCAGAGATCCATTGTGGTTGTTGGTTCATATATGTGTAGCTTCTAAGTATTCTCTGGAATAGTTTTCTTACATTGTTAAATCTAGCCGGTTCTTTTCCCCACATTCTTCACGTTTCCATGATGATATTGGTATATTACAATACTGGTTTAAAGATGTAATACTAATAACTCCAGCCTGTCGGAACTATAAAAACTATGATGAAGATGAAATCGAACCAGGGTACCAAATTAACAAGGCATCAAATATCCTGGTACTTTAGGTTTCCAGTTTGTCCTGGCCCGTCATTTGATTGAGGTTCTTCTGCCTCCACGTAGGGGCTGTGGTTTAAACTTAAATTCGCTTCGTTTTAACCATAAAATATTGATTTATGGTGAAATATAATGTTCGGGAAGAGCTTCTGTTGTTGTACGTTCTACTGGCATAAAGGGATGAAGGTATGTACTGAGGTAAGCTTTTAGATGGTGATTATGTTCTATTGATTAAAAAAAATATTGCACTTTACTTGTCGAGATTTGATTGAGTTAGACACATGATATCTGTCATTTCTCAACTTGGCTACTACTACAGCAAGATATTAGATACTCGGGCAACTTATATCATGCTTTAGTAGGTGGTGAAACACGAAGAAGCTCATCCTATGGCCGTCAAGGCAGATGTTCACATAAAGCCCTTCGACATCTTGTCTCCTCTTGAAATCCTCTTTATCTTTTTCGCAGATGTTCACATAAAGCCCTTCGACATCTTGTCTCCTCTTGAAATCCTCTTTATCTTTTTCGCTAGTAGTTGGTATTGTTCTCTCAGACTTTTGTTATTGTTGTTTAATTGCAGATTGAGTTCTTTTATTTTAGAAACTAGATTTCTAGAGGAGTCTGATATTTCTGTGGTTCATCTCTTGCTCACCAATATATGGTCAATCGGATTGCATTAAGGGCACTTCACACGATCACACTTTTAAGTAATAAAAAAGTAATATGAAATTCCATCCGTATAACAAACAAGTAGGAAAGTATGGTCGACTCAAAAAAATGATTCTGAATCGATCGGTATACTTTTCATAAAAATACATCCCTAATCTAAGGCGATCTGCTTGTTTTTATTGAATCATTTCAAAAAATGAAGAGAGACATAAGACTGTCAAATTTTCCATCAATATTCTCTATCAATGTATGATGGTTTCATTACATATTGCGTTTAGACGATCATATTACTTGTGTGATCGTGTAAAGCCGGTTTTAGTTGTATTTCCTTATGTGGGAAGAAGGAGCCACATATGATGAGTTTGAATGTCAGTCGGTGCAAGTGTATGAAATTTAATTTTCGGCGTGGTTTAAGGTATATTCGGAAATTAACCTTATTTGGAAGATTGGGGTCCTTCCATAAGATTTTTGTGGATCTACTTACCGTTCCATTATTCCAGTCCACGCTGCGTCAAACAGTTTTTCATGTCGCTTTCTTCTACTTTTCTTTATAAAAAGTAAATTCGCCGATCCAAAATAATCGATGGCGGCGACGCAACGATTTTCAGTCAACGGCTAGGACTTATTATAGAAAATATCTGCGGAGGCTAAATTGACGGCTCAATTCAACCTTTCCTTAGACCTGGATCACACTGGGAAACTTTTGTTGAGAAACTTTTGATTTTGTGTGTGAGAGAAAGAGATGGTTGATATTTATTTCTCTCACATACAAAAATCAAAAATTTCTCAAAAAAAGTTTTCTAGTGTGAACCAGGTCTTAAGAAATTAACCTTATAAGCGTTTATTATACTGACAAATCTCTGTCTCATAAATAGAAACCGGTCAAATTATTTTCTAAAAAAAATTTCGATTTTAATCTTTATTAGCGGCTACGTTTACGCTTTTGAGCCGAAAGAAGTCGCGGCTTGCATATATTCGAGATGGTTAAAAAAATTGGTGCTGTTCGATTTGTGGACATCGCATAAACATGTTCGGAACCAAGATTCGCAACACAGTCTTACGAACACAACATATACGCGGTGGATGAGATTTTTTTGGCCAGAACTTAACTCACAGTTAAAATATGATTAAAAAATTTAAGATAATTTAAATCAACCATGTACAGTATTTTGTTATATTATTTTTTTTAGTATTTACTAAAAACGGAAATAGTATGTACTGTAAATCTCACTATTAAACTGATAATAATCTCTTACCATAAAAGACGTCTTTATGACGTTTAGGGTACGTGCAAATTGTGCAAATATTAAAAGGAATAAATGAAAACACTATTTTTAAAAATATTTTCTTAATTAAGCTTTAACTAAATATAACTGTAAAAGTAAATTTTAGATAATTTTAACACTGAAATGATTTAAACTAGTAGCTCGTCTTTAGTTGAGTAGTAAAATATTTTTATTATCAGTTTAATTCAATTCTCCTTTTCTTTTCGTTGATAAAAAAAAACTGAGATAAAGTGTTGCTTCTAATGTTTAAAAGGTCCTTTAGTTTTATATTGTTTATTTTAAGAGGTGATAACCCAAATGAACAAGAAATAAAAACAAACAAAAATAAAATTTGAAAAGCTTTTAGAAAACTAAAATGTTTTATAGGGGAAAAAGGGAAACAATAATGAAAACTTTTCTTTTAACTATTCTATGAACTTGGGTATGATTTAGAAAATAATACATACCAAGCAAAAACTTACATTGAAAAGTAATAGTAAATTTTACTTATACAATAGCATTTTAAGTCATTAATCTAAAACGGTGATGTCATTGGTTGCAAACACTTAACATGCTCGCTTACAAATAGGGAGTTATGTAAGTACATACTACGATCGCCTGCAGATAAGGAGTTAAATAAGTTACTATACTGATACTAAGTAATGCAGACGGTAAGTTTTAGTCATTAAACAGTAAGTTATTAAGAAAGTAAATGTCATTATCATGTTTTTGCTGGGTATGTACATATGTTTTTGTACTGATGTAAATTAACACATGAAGCTATTTCAAAGGTTTTATTTTGATAACAATTAACTTTTTAATTAAAAAAGCAGATAAGTAGAGCTTGTTAATTTGTTTTAATAAGAAAAGTGAGACTGAGTGAAACTACACAGAAAGTTATTATTTTAAAACTCTGCCTTTCTATACAGAAGACAGTTCTTCTCTCATAAAGCGATGCAAGAAACTACTGTTCAATTCACAATCGGTGTTCTAAGGTTGTAACGTAGTATGTCTTAACATTTTATTAATATGTTTTTGTTAAAAAAAATATATATATTTTAAACATTTTTATGACATACAACTCTACAACGATACGACATCGATTGTGAATTAAACATATATAGTTTTGATAATGATTATATAACATATGTATAGTTACGACATTCTAAATTTAGTTTATGTTTCTTTTTAGTTCCTTTTTACTCCACTGACCATTTTATTTGGTTTTAGGTCATAAACTTGTCATGAAATGAACAAATAAATAACATTTAAATGTAGTCGTAAAAAGAGTAAACAACAGATTTACTCGGGATTTGGCAAAAGATATTTTGTTAATAATATACTTAAAACAAATATGCAAAAATGCATAAATGTTCTTATTTTTTTTTTGTAAAGTTCACATCACATAAACTAGGATTATATCATCAGATAATCACCCAGGTCGACATATTTAAAAAATGTAAACTTCTTCAATTCATAGTCAAAATCTAAATTTTATACACATACGTTGTGTAAAATGTTAACAAATAGGGAAAGTTCATTATTGACAATATATTGTTTGTCAATTTGGTACCAATTTTGTACATTTCTTTTCTCCTCCAGTTATTATGAACTTTGCTAATAATACATTTTCAAACAAATTTATTGCTATGACAGTAGTTTGCGAATATGTAGTATGTATGTAGTTAGCAAGTTGTCAACTTCCGTTATTAAAGTTGTAAATATTCGTAAAATAACTTGTTACTGTATTAATACGTGAAACTAATATCAAATGACAAACGCCAAAACTTTACATATAAATAATCGCAAATACAGGGTGTTAAGAAATGGTAGTTTATGAGAATTTACCACAAAAAACAATATTGTCAAGATATTTCCTTAATGGAACCACATTTAGTGCAAAAATTAAAAAAAACTAAAAAGATATTTAAATATGTGTTTGTTTGTAGTAGTACTAAATACATATGTACAATGTATCTATATGACTAAATGTATATGTGTTTTATAAGCAAGTTTTATAGTGAGTATCAGAAGAAAATGACAAAACATTACGCCCCAAATGCGTTTTAACAATATAAATAACTTTTGTGTACTAAACTAATATACACTTCAATTGTTAAGATGCCCATGTCGTGAAAAATACCGTAGTTCAAGGAGGATGTGACAAATAAGTTTTTATAGTTCTGGTTAATATCTAAGTAATAGCTAACTAACTAACTAACTAACTAACTAACTAACTAACTAACTAACTAACTAACCAACTAATTAACAAACTAATAAACTAACTAACTAACTAACTAACTAACTAACTAACTAACTAACTAGCTAACTAACTAACTAACTAACTAACTAACTAACTAACTAACTAACTAACTAACTAACTAACT
>NC_060950.1:25597742-25597974 GCF_022045245.1 Lucilia cuprina | reverse complement strand
AACTAACTAACTAATTAACTAACTAACTAACTAACTAACTAACTAACTAACTAACTAACTAACTACCTACCTAACTAACTACAAAACTAACTACCTAACTAACTACCTACCTACCTAACTAACTAACTAACTAACTAACTAACTAACTAACTAACTAACTAACTAACTAACTAACTAACCAACTAACTAACTAACTAATTAACTAACTAACTAACTAACTAACTAACTAACT
>NC_060950.1:25576787-25597732 GCF_022045245.1 Lucilia cuprina | reverse complement strand
AACTAACTAACTAACTAACTAACTAACTAACTAACTAACTTACTAACTAACTAACTAACTAACTAACTAACCAACTAATTAACTAACTAATTAACTAACTAACTAACTAACTAACTAACTAACTAACTAACTAACTAACTAACTAACTAACTAACTAACTAACTAACTATCTAACTAACCAACAAACTAACTAAATAAATAACTAACTAACTAACTAACTAACTAACTAACTAACTAACTAACAAACTATCTAACTAACCAACAAACTAACTAAATAAATAACTAACTGACCACACAAAAGTCAAATATCCATTGCAGCTTTACTTATTAGGCGCCTTCTATGAGCGCCTGAATTTTGGTCATTCCTTCACAGGAGACCTGATTATTTTGTCAACATTAGCAAAAAAAAAAAAAACATTCAGAATTTGCGGCCTGAGTAAAATTCCATAGCTACAATGCTCGACATGTTGTAATACCTTTAAGATGTAGTTGTAAAAAATAATTTATTTCAATCGATGTAGAACACTCTCACTGGGTATATTTCACTTCCAAAACAACGTGTTTGAAATCGCCCAATAACTTCCTACAGTTAGATAGAAATTTTAGAAAAATATTGTTAAAAACGATTCATTGCTTCCAGCTTCAGCTGCAGGAAAAAACAAGTAGGAAAGTATGCCCGACTATACCCGACCATATAATACCCTACACCATGAGTATATTTTTAAAATTTTTACTTTTTATAAATAAACTTTTATGTTGAATATTATTCCAAAATATTTAAGCAATTTATTGATAAAAAAAACCAACATTTCTAAATGAGGCTTTATATAGGTCAAATATGGGCCGATCCTTGGTAAATTTGGGAAAAGGATATATTTTTAAATAACAGTTAGTTTTGTTGAGTTTCATTGCGATACAAATGGTTACATGTCAATTTTAGACGTTTAAGACATTTTTTGAAGGGGGGTTTGTATGGGGGCTAGGGTCAAATAGGGGCTTATGAAAATCTGCAGTGTCATTTATACTTATATAAAACTTATCTGTACCAATTTTTAGAGAGATAATAAAATATTTGACGTAATTATGGCATAAAAAGTTCAAATCGGGAGGTACGGTTGTATGGGGCCTAGGTGAAATAATGGACCGATTTCAACCATTTTCAACAGGCTTCGTCCCTGTTCCAAAAAACATGCTTGGTCCAAATTTCATCAAATTATCTTGAAAATTGCGGCCTGTACCTTGCGCACAATGTTTACATGGACATCCAGCCGGACAGACGAACGGACAGACGGACATGTCTTAATCGACTCAAAAAATGATTCTGAATCGATCGGTATACTTTAAGGTGGGTATTGGACCAATATTTTTGTATGTTACAAACATCAGCACAAACGTATAATACCCTCCCCACTATAGTGGTGTAGGGTATAAAAATTATTATTATGTGTGGGTTTATGAAGCGTGTCTGAATTTCTATGTTAAGTAATAAAATTAGGGTTTTATTGATATGAAAAATTACGAATAAATTCCGAAAATAATATATAATAACTGCGTCAGATGTGTATTATATAACAGTTTTAAAAAGTTTTGTTTTATATTTTTATACATATATTCCGATTATAATCGGATCGAAAATTAGTCATTCCTTTCGTAACACATCGAAATATTGGTCATAGATCCAAAAAAGTATATATATTCTGGGTCCTCATTAAATTCTAAAACGATCTAGCCATGTATGTCCGTCTGTCTGTTGAAAGCACGATAGAGAGTCCGAATGGATAGAGCTAGAGGGTTGAAATTTCATATAAATATTTCTTATAGGTAAGGTTTGTTTGGGCAATATCGGTCCACGTTTTCGGATAGCCCCCATACAAGTGGCCTCTCGGAAAGCAGCTTTAACAGTTAGAACTTGTTTAAAAATAAGAATATTGCGATGAAATTTGACAAAGGTAAGTTTCTTTTGATCCAAAATCACAATGAACAATTTCATGAGGATCGTCCATAATTGGTTCTAACCCCCATATAAGGCCCCCTTCAGAAAACGACTTTAACGCTCACTGGCTTAAAAATACTAGTATATAGATAAAATTCTACATAAGTAAGTTTCATTCGAGTCAAACGAGGTTTGATGGAGGGTATATAAGATTCGGCTATGCCGAATGAGTTATGAACTGATATCCAATCTTATAGCTAAATTAAAAAATTTAAATGTTTCTGTTTTGAACAATTAAGGTTTACCCATTGAACTTTTAAATCCACCCTCCTATATTTAATAATAGGCGTTTGCTTATAAATTTCGTTTTTGTTTATAAAGTTGTACTACTTTATTATATAATAAAATTTCAGCTTTCCTGCCACTTGTCTGTCTCTGGCAGTTGCTTTCACTACAACATCTCACTGTTGAGTAAATTGAATATGAGTTTCAGTAAAAATCACACCCCAGCAGTTTTGCAAGGAATCAATCTATAATGGCATACAAAGACGATATTTCAGGAAACTTTCAGACTTCTAGTTTGACTCGGTTTGATTTTTAAGTCATTTAACAAGTATTTTTCGCAATGTTGAATAACTTTTTTTCTTATAAGTCAGAGAGAAATTTCTTTAATACCCACAAGCAATCAAAAATATTAGGTCGTCTCAGCCATTCCGACTTGCTGGGCAATTGTACCCTTCAGTATGTTTATGAATTTAAAATACTTTACATGTATTCCCACACATATGTATGTATACCTATATACATACATACGCACATGTACACACTGCCATAAACATGCTCCCACGCATTAGAAGAGACCTTTATAGATAAATTTTGTCAAAAAGAACTTCAAGATAATAAGATCTGGTAATAAATAGTTATTTTCTTGTATGTGAACAGGGGGTAAGTAGAAATGTGTGTGTGTGTGTGCTAATATTCGCCAATTTAACCTCATGACGATTAGAGGGGACATTCTAAATTTGTGTCGACTATGAAAATTTAAAATCGTAGTAGAGATGTTTTCTTTTTTTTTGGTTCCACACAACTGGGACCATATTAATATGAGTATGCATACACACATACACACTGTGGTATATACATATTTACAAAAATAAGATGGATACATAAAGCGGGATAGATGGATATGTGTAAGTAACCTTGCGTTATATGAGTGGGTACATTTGTCTGTCTGTCTGTTTATAGGATTTTTTTTGTTTGCTTATAAATTACCACCAACACGAGAAAATTCCTTTTAACAAATTTTCACACACGCACATTAAAATCACCCACAATTTGTAGTAAAAATATTTTAAATAAAAAAGTTTGTAATTTTTCTTATTCACAGTTCTTTTTGTTGTTATATCTTATGCATACACAGAGGGAAAATAACTAAAACCAAATTGTCACCAAATTTTTCAATAACATCCGTTGTCAAGTATATACATAGTTAGTTAGTTAATTTGAAAGGAGGATGTACATATATACATGAAATCCGAAGAAATACACGTAGTCCTCTATGGGGCCTGTTGTGCGCTCCTTAACCATTGCCTCAGGTGGGAATCGAACTAACTAAAACTCTAACCACTAACGTGCCAGAGGCCACAAGTATTTACATACGTATGACAACACTATGTAATTTTGACAACGAAACGTTCAAGGATTTACAGTCAAGCCTATGTGTGATTCAGATTCGTTATTGTGTCCTTTATTTGACTAAAAATTGTCTTAAGTAGCGGTCTAAAGTGTCATTCATATCTTTAAACACATCGGTTATAATCCGATAGTAAAACAAGTAATATTTCTATATTCGGATGTGCCGAATAATATATACCCTTCACCAAGTTTGTTTTAAAAAACAGTTTTTATTTATTTTTGTATCTCTGCACACATGTCACACATAACATACACACAAACAAATATAAACTGTAGCAGAAAGAGATATTAACCGTTGTACTGTAATACCACCGTCAAACTGTATTACCACCTTCAAACAAATATCAGCTGTATTACCAACTGCTTTATCTCCTTGTTCTTGTTATACCCACTTACCTTCGTGAGAACAGAACAACATTCAAACATACAAAAAAATTCACAGCTTAATAAAACCAAATACATCTCCACACGCACATGTACATCTTTATCCAATTGACAGTGTTGTTGTTGCTTTTTTAATAAAGCATGAAAAAATGTGGCTTTTTTGATGAAATTTTCAGATGTTGTCTCGGATTTTTACTCATAGCTCCCTTATTTATAGACCGATTTTGCTGCTTTTAAATAGCGATCTTCACGAAAGCATGTCTAACTGAATTATTGAAGATTCGGATCTCGCCGATATCTGGGGACCTCTAAAAACTGATTTCAACAGACAGACAGACGGACATCGCTTAATCGACTCCGCCACCTGCCACCTGTAGTTTGATTACAAAGTTTACAAACCCTGTTCCGGGGGTTCAGTTGTATGGGCTCTAGGTGAAATATATGATTGATCTTAACCATTTTTAATAGGCTTCGTCCCTGGGTCAATAGAAGATCATGTGCCAAATTTCATTGAATTATTTAAAATCAATTTCGATTGATAAATTGGCGAAATATCCATGTGGGGAGCGGCATCTCCCATATAAATTAAAAACAAAAGGGAGCTTGAAGTCCCCCATGTGAATTAAATATAAATTAATATACCTTCCCAGCAAAAATTGTATTAGTTTCACAACTAGTTCTAGAACGCATGATTATAGCTCGAATTCGTTCTACTTTGGCGTTGAAACTAATGTTTTTTTTTTTCGAAATTGTCACCATCGGAACTGGTTCTGAGGAAGCGTTATGGGTACCTTTAATTCCTTATAGTTCAATTTTATGCTGACATAAAGACATGCATTCGTTTTAGATTTCAATAGAAATATGTTTATGAATTTTTAGTTTTTTGACATTTTTTTTCAACTGATTCTAAGAAGTTGTTTCGGAACTAGTATGTGTTCCATTAAACTACTTAGTGTAGTATCAATGTATAACTAATGTCAAAGAATTAGTTCCTTGAAAACTCTTTAGAAGTATTTTAGAACCATAAAAATGTTCCGAGGAAGGGGTTCCAGAAGTAGTTGCGACATCACTAGTTCCAAGGTTGTTATTTAAGAATCTGAAGTTGTTCTCTTTGCATTCGTTTTATAACTAGTTGTTTTTCGAACAAGTTCTAAATTTTGGGTTAGTTGAAGTTGTTCTCTTTGCATTCGTTTTAGAACTAGTTGTTTTTAGAACAAGTTCTAAATTTTGGGTTAGAACTATTAGAGCTAGAATCTTTAAATTTTATTTAAGGAACTTTGAAATTTTTCTAATAATTTAGAGAATATCGGGCTGACATTTAATTGGGGACTTGGCACCTCCTTTATCAATTACATACAAAATTTCATTTATCTTGAAAACTAATAAAACTAAATTCTTCAATTTTTAACCAAATTAATATTTAAGTAAATTTTTTATTTAAATTACATTAAGCGTAGCAAAGCTATAGGTATTAGGGTATAAAAATAACATTATAAAATTGTTTAACTTTAACGTCTTCCATGAAGGAATTCAATGGAATTTACCAATATTATTTGGTTTGAAAATATTTCTAAAAAAAAATCATGAGTAAAGTAGAGAAGAAATGTACAAATTTACATGCGTGTCTACTTGGATACGTTTGCAAAATATTTTTGAATTTAAATTAAGTTTGTACATTGCGTGTGTGTGGGTATGTGAGAATATAAATTATATATCAAAAGTTTATATAAATACAAAATTTATACAGAATTTAAAAATATAGATTTAAACTTGACATGTTGTTTTCATTATTTAAAGGAATCTTAAAAAAATTCTTAAAGTAATTCTTTAGGAAAATTGTTTTACCAAATATCCTTTTCTAACAAGTAATATTGCAAATTTTATTCATGTTTTATAAATCCTTAATAGCTTAAGGTATGTGGAATTTTTTTTAGGGACAAAATTGTTCAACAAAATTGTTCTTCTGTAATACTTTTTTATTGGCTTACATTTCATTTAAAATTGATTGTTTTTGAAATCTATCTGTTGGCTTCATGAAACAATATTTTTACTTTATTGTTTTTTTCCAGGCCTTCTTAAGATTCACTAAACTTTCATAATTTAATAAAGATTTTCGTCAACCCCACATTTTTGCTTTTCCAGCTTAATTATCATTACTTTTTAATTTCAATGAAAAACTTAATTTCTTTTCTATTAAGTTGTGAAATTAAAATTTATTTAAAACTTATTTGGCTCCTTTGTCTCTGTTTTTTTTTACAATTTAAGCATAATTATTTTATTCTCATAAAATTCTAAGAATTAATTTCAAAACATTCATCTGTCACTTACAACATCCACATTTTCATTTACCGTATTAGGACAATGATATTTGAAGTGGAAAACACCAGCAGGAGTGAGGGGAAAAAGGAGAAAAACAGTAAAATGAAAAAAACATAAAATTGTAAAATAAAGAAAATTTAATTAGGAAAAGTTTTTTTGAAGGATATAAATCCACTATTAATTATATCTACAAGAGTGTTTGATACAAATCACATCAAAATAACCGTGTAATTTAAAGACTATTCGTCCATGAATTTCACTGAAATAAATAATGTTATATCGCTTAGGTTGTATACAATAAAACCAATCGATTACATATGTTTTTCCGGATTATTCTTTGATATGTTAAGTGTAGATCTTGGAAACATATAAGGTCACTTTCAAATAGTAACTGTAAAATCTATAAAATTATGGAGAGTAGTTTTCTTCCCCACCTAGTCATAGCCATGCTATTCCATAAAATTGACTGCCAGATTGCCCCTCAGATCTAATAGCATTTAAAGTAGCAGAAGCTATATGAAAGGTCAATCCTAGCAGCAATGCTACACTCTCCATCTTGCTCAACCATACGAACAGATGAATCGTAAACTATCTAAGTGGCTGTAACTCGTTCATCGAGTTAAAATATAAGTTTAAGTGTCATATCTCTCTTACTGTTTAATTTCTGACTCTCACGAGTGCATAAAGTGATGTCTTATGCAGACAACTACATGCTACACTCTCCATCTTGCTTAACAATACGAACAGATGAATCGTAAACTATCTAAGTGGTCGTGAGTCGTTCATTGCGATAAAATATAAGTTTAGAGTTACAAAGTAGTTACACAGTTGTCTTATTCCCTTAACTGTTTAATTTATACCTCTCACAAGAGTATACATAAGGTGATCTCTTATGCAGACAACTGTATCAATATGGCGATGTACTACCGATCATTCAGTTGAACATACAATCTTTTAAAAAATTATCTCGGAGAAGAATACAGTTTCTCACAGAGCACAAGATGAACAGATGAATCGTAAACTATCTGAGTGATCGTGTGTCTTTCATTTAGTAAAACATATAAGTTTAGAGTTAAAGAAGTATTTCCACGGGTGTCCTATCAACCTCACTGTTTAATTTATATCTCTCATAAGAGCAAAAGCTGAAATCTTTTGCAGACAACTGCACCATTATGGCGACGTACCATTGAACATGCAATCTGCTAAATAATTATCTCGGAGAAGAATACAGTTCCTACACTGAGCGAAACTTTGCAGATAAGTCATTGGCATCATATTGCACTACCTATACAAAGAAGGTAAATCTCAATCTTGGCGTCATAGTCGATGAGCTCTAATTCCGGATGTAAACCACCCATTTTAGGATTTCTTTTGACATCGTATTTATCTTCGGAACTCAGTTCTAATCAGCTGCATATATGCTGCTCTAAATACTATTAGGAGCTGGAAAATAAGTTTGGAAAGTCATATACATATATGACATCCGGATGGATGTTATCTTGATGGATGAACCCATATTTGTGTTATTGTAATCCCGGGGAAAAGAGGCTTTACCAGTACCTCAAGTCTGCCGGGTAATGTCACTTCACTTCTCGGACCTACCTTGGAATGATTTGACATGGGATCGAACCGAAGAACCACTCAATCTGGTACTACGGCTGGTCAATTGCCCACAAGACTATGTCCTAAAGTTGCGGTTGCGGGCTGATACATGATAATGTATATAATTTGGGATAAGTTCAGTGCTGTTGCCGATGACAACTGAACCCCATAGAGGAATGACTATGAGACCCAGAATGAGTGTGTCAGATGAATGGGAAGTGAGCTGGATTGAAAGATGATGTATGAAAGGTATCTTATACAGGCGAAACATTAAATTTTCCTTCCTTGTCTAGGTATGTTTAGGCAAAACTCTGTTCATACCAGATTTACCACAGTGTGTTCTCTATGAGATAGAACAAAGTCTTCGGCTTATTTGATAGATTTAATGGCTGACTCAACAGAGATCATCCTATATGTGTTTAAGAAAAAACCCTAGTATCCATAACATTGCAACTCATAGGAAGCATATTGAAGGAACTCTGCAGTGCAGGAGCCGCAGAAAAATACCTGAAACATAAGAAAACTTGCAGCGCATAACAATAGTGGTGCTGGTACATTTGAAATCGGATTAGGAAACCAGGACATTGGTTTCTGACCGTGACGTGCCTAGGAAACGTTAGCTTGAGGTCATGGTCATCATGATGCTCTTTTAACCAATGTATTTTTAGTTGTGCCCTGTAAAAGTATAACATATTTTAACCTGGAACTGAATGCTGAACTCCCAGATTATAGACTTTCTGCAGAAAATAACTTATTAGTTGTACGATCTATTTTTTTCAAACAAATTCTGTCGAGTTCTGTATTTTCAGGTATTAATTTTATGAAACTACAAATGACTTCTTGTCCATAATTTTCATTTCCATATTTGCTTTTCATCTTCACGTATTCTTTTCTTTTTACAAAAAGTAATGTCGAGTAAAATAAATTAAAACTTTTAAAATTAAGTTAAAATGGAAATGAGGAAAGAAAAATTAAAAGCATTTAGCAAAAAGTCAGTATATTCGAATTTTTATTATATTTTACATTCGTTGTAGTAGTTGTTATAAAGTACTTAAAAGTTTTTCTAGTTATTAATGAGTTAGTACTTTAAATATTTTTCTTAACATTTTACATAGATTTTTTTCTGACGACAAAGTATTAAAATATTTATGCCTTAATTATGTTCTCTTATATAGATAAATTAAGTTTTCTAATTTATATAAATTAGTATATGCTAAAACATAATCAGGATAAAGTAATTTAAAAAACAGCATCAGTTGTGAGTAAAATATGGTTTAATTTCAATTCTGAAATATAATATCTAAGCAATGTATAGGCTATCTTTCTGAAACAGACTTCATTTAGCAACTAAGGTCAAATATGAACAGATCCTCATTATAGAATGAGATAGAGATGTGTATGTGTATTTGCGTAGAAGTTGTTTTCTTTCGTATTTCATCATGATTTTGTGCATTTTATTTACGTTGGGTTATGCTGATATGTAGAAGGATGTATACTACATCAAATCCGAAGATATACACCACTATCGGGTCTTTTGTCATAAAAAAATTACTGAAAATTCAAAAACTCTGTAATTCCTAAGAATCTTCCAATCAGTGTTAGTCAGGAATGTTATTTCCGGAATAACATCACTTCCAAGATACTTGAATATAACTTCGACGAATGCCTGGCAGTGAAAAAATATTGCTCAAGAGTTTCCCTGTCCTCTCCACACGCTCTACATTCGTCTGAATCCGCACGTCCAATTTTACATTGTGTCCACTTAGAATACGTATGATCATTTTCTACTTGGATCACCGCATAGGATCTTCGTGGTTCTACCCACTGTTTCATTATTCCAAGATGCTTTATGGTATTCTCTCGCCCATTGTTTAGTTCAGCTTTTGTTTCGTCGAATGATTTTCCGTATGTCAGATTAAATGCCTCGATTTTTTTTAGTCCACAGGGTAAAATACTTGCATTACAATGAAGTTATATTTGGACAGGCGCAGATCTAGCTCAAGATTTTCCTTTTTTCTCATTTTTATATTTAGTATAAAAAATTTTCGGTTTAGAGAGGCAAATTTCCTTTTTTCCGTAATTTCGTAGACCATGTCGGTCCTGTGGTTCCCGTAACTGCCGGTCCACACTAGGAAACTTTTTTGGGAAACTTTTGATTTTGCGTGAGAGAGAAAGAGAAAAAATATCATTCATTTCTCTCGCGGTACGGAGTTTCTCGTACTCGGAAACTTGTTTTGTTATTCTTCTCATTCGTACAACAACAAATCAATGCATTTAATACGTAGTTTCTGAAACAAAAGTTTCTATGTGTGGTCATTAAGGAAACTTCAAAAGAGAATTAAGAAAAAGTTTCTCAACAAAAGTTTCCTAGTGTGGACCAGGTATAAGAAGCAGCCGATACTTATTATAAATCTCGACATATTTACTAGTGGACTGAGACAGTCCAGATCATAGAAAAGAGCTCTACTAAGATAAAGTAGTCTGTGCTCTTCCTTAAACATAACGTGCGTACCCCTACGTTCCGACATGTGTAAAATGATACAGTACCTAGTAATTATACCCGAAGCGAAGCCTGAGAGATTGAGAAATAATATCAGTCTGGCCCGCTCATCAACAAGATCAACAATGGGAGTGTGAATATCCTTAAGTCTAGGGACAACTCTTTAGTTGCGTATTCATTAAATATTTCATTTAATGTCCTGCGACCCACGTTAACTAAACGTGATTTTCAGATAGTTGTGATAGAGATTTGATACTATTAATAAGACATTTTGACTCAATAACGTTGAAGTTAATTAATGCTATATTCTCTAAGTAGATCGAATTTTCGAGATTCTGATCCTGGATTTTTTCTTGCGGTTATATCGATGACATATATCTCAGCCTGAAAAACCGTGCAAGTATCGGGTGGTCAAAGAAAAAACAGAATATCTAGTTTATGAGAGAAAATTTCCGAGCTCGTGCCTCTTTCCATCGTTGAACCATTAGTGTAGATTGAGATAGTCTTTTAGGGCAGTGTTCGCGGCCCAATAATTTCTTGTCGGTATTCTGGTCCTACTGTTAAGCCCGTTTCAAATGCCATGATTTCCCTGATTTTTTTAAGGATAAGTCGTAGAGCAGACTAAATTAAGTCTACACATCGACAACAATCTGTGAGCTTAAAACATTTGTTAACATTTTAGACATCGGATATGTATAAAATTTAGATTTCGACAACGAATTGTTGTAATGTTGACAACGCAACATAGTGTTGTCGTACGCATGTATATACTTTGACAACAGATGTTATGAAAAAATATAAACACTTTGGTGTCAATTTGTTATCGACCGTGTATATTTTTAAACCCTTTGTGTACCATTCGGAACAAAAAAGTAAAAATTGTTATAAATGCTGCCTTTGTGAAAACTACTCTTCATTTGTACAAAAAGTACCATTTTAAAAAAGCAGTTTTATATCGTAAAAATTTTAATTTTTAAAAGTTTTTATCTAACGGATCTACATGGCCAATAATACATGTTCCTACTCTCAAAATATCAGGATTCTAAAATAAGCCGTTACAAAATTTAAAAAAAATCAATTTCTAATTGATGCCCATCTCAATGCAGTTACTAAAGCGGTATTCCTAGATATTTGCCGTAGAGTTCTACATTAAACATAACATTTGCAAATTTGTGGTTTCGATATTAAACGAACTTTCCACAATGTGTTTTTGTTAAATGAAAAATTTAATGAAAATACATATTTCTTGTCTTTTACGTTGTTCATCATTTAGATATTCTGGTTTAACACAATTCTGTCATTAATTTAAATTTTCATTAATATTTAACAAGAACATACAGCCAGACACACAATGACACAAAAAGAAAAAAATAAAATAAAACAACAACAAACACAAGTACCCCTTTTACGGAATCACTCAGCCTCCTCCGCATACGGGTTTATTATTTCTTTTCTTTAGAATATGTACAAGATTTAACAAAAAACAAGTAAGAAAGTATAGTCGGGCATGGCCGACCATATGATACCCTACACCATGAGTATATTTTTACAATTTTTACTTTTATAATTTTTTTTTTTGTAAAGAAACTTTTACGTTGAATATTACCATAATTCCAAAATATTTAAGCCATTTATTGATAAAAAACTAAAATTTCTAAATGAGGCTTTATATAGGTCAAATATGGGCCGATTCTCGTTAAATTTGGGAAAAGGATATATTTCTAAATAACAGTTAGTTTTGTTGAGTTTCATTGCGATACAAATGGTTACAAGTCAATTTTAGACGTTTAAGTCATTTTATGAAGGGGGGTTTGTATGGGGGCTAGGGTCAAATATAGGCTGATCCTTACGAAAATCTGCAGTATCATTTATACTTATATAAAACTTATTTGTGCCAATTTTTAGAGAGATAACATAATATTTGGCGTAATTATAGCATAAAAAGTTCAAATCGGGAGGTACGGTTGTATGGGGGCTAGGTGAAATAATGGACCGATTTCAACCATTTTCAATAGGCTTCGTCCTTGTGCCAAAAAACATGCTTGGTCCAAATTTCATCAAATTATCTTAAAAATTGCGGCCTGTACCTTGCGCACAAGGTTTACATGGACAGCCAGCCAGCCAGCCGGACAGACGGACGGACGGACGGACGGATGGACGGACGGACATGTCTTAATCGACTCAAAAAATGATTCTGAATCGATCGGTATACTTTAAGGTGGGTATTGGACCAATATTTTTGTATGTTACAAACATCAGCACAAACTTATAATACCCTCCCCACTATAGTGGTGTAGGGTATAAAAAAACGATTTTTCCTCCGCATTGTAATAAATTGTATTGTGGAAAAATTGGAAAGGTGTGAATTTATTTTGTAGCAAGAATAAATATATTTATATATTCGAATTTTAGAGGTAGGTACATACCGCTGCGCCTAAAATTTATAGATTGTGTTGGCAGCAGTTCTTTCTTTTCAGCGTTTATTTATTTTTGCATTTTATTTTTTCATTTTGTAATTTGTAATCATGCAGAGCGAGTTCCACATTGCCTTTAGGCCAATTTAAAGAGCCCAACATTACAGCAACCAAAACGGCAACATTTATAATGATGTTTTTTTTTCTTGTTGTTGTTGACCGAATATTGTATTTTGTAAGAGTATTTCACGTTCTTGCAATTTTCCAGAAATGAAAAAGAGTTTTGCCAAATCCAAAGTACACATACACACACACAACTTACACAAGTGTTGAGGCATAAAAAAATATATGACATTTTTTGATAAACTTTTTAGAGGTTGTCCTGATTTTGCTGATTTTAAATAGCGATCTTCTCGAAAGCATGTCTAACAGAATTATTGAAGATTCCGATCTCGCCGATATCTGGGGTCCTCTAAAAACTGATTTCAACAGACAGACAGACGGACATGGCTTAATCGACTCCGCTATCAATAAGGATCCAGAATATATATACTTTATAGGGTCGGAAAATTATATTATAGAAATTACAAACGGAATGATAAACTTATACTTATATAGCCTTCTCACAAAAGTGAAGGGTATAAAAATGAATGTGTGGTCATTTCTTTGTGGGTTTGTGTTTGAAGTCTATAGACGGCTCAACAGCTGGACCGATTTTCTTGAAATTTTAACAGTACCTTCCTCTATATATGAAAGGAACTTTTTATTTTAAAATTTCGAGTAGTCTACTTACTTAATAGCTATAAAAAGTCATTTATCTTGGAAACTGGTACAAGTAGAGTTTTAAAATTTTGCACGGACAACTTTGACATCCAAAAGAATATTTTTAGATATAATGGGTGGAATGACTATAGCGTGCGTGGCACCTTCCATATTAAGAAAATATTTAATCAGTATATCTTGGAAAATGTAACAGTTAGAGCTCTCAAATTTAGTAAGGATAAAAAGTGGGAGACTAGCAGAAGGGGGAGTGGCAAATTTACAAATTTGCTTGTTTATCTTGGAAACTATAAGAGTTAAAAGCTTTAAATTTTGCACGAAGAACTTTAACATCCATGTAAATATTTTGGGTAATAAATTGGCGGACTACCAATGGGGGAGCGGCACCAACCATATGAATAAAATACAACAAAATATTTTATATAAGAATCTAATAGAACTAGATTCCTAAAATTCATCTGATCGTGTTAGGGGAAAAGAGCGGAATTTTATCAGAGAGTGGTTTGAAACCCCCATATGAATTATATAGAAAAATTAGTGGGTTTAGGGTAGCAAAGCACACTGGGTAGATAAAGTTTTTTCTGGTTAGTTGTGGGTCTACTATTTTTGAGTGATACATACATCCACATCAGCTAATAGTTCTTATTAAAGTGGTATAGATTTATAGCAAAACAAGTAGGAAAGTATAGTCGGTCATGGCCGACCATATAATACCCTACACCATGAGTATATTTTCAAAATTTTTACTTTTTAATTTTTTTTTATAAAGAAACTTTTATGTTGAATATTACCATAATTCCAAAATATTTATGCAATTTACTGATAGAAAAACTAAAATTTCTAAATGAGGCTTTATATAGGTCAAATATGGGGCGATCCTCGGTAAATTTGGGAAAAGGATATATTTCTAAATAACAGTTAGTTTTGTTGAGTTTCATTGCGATACAAATGGTTACAAGTCAATTTTAGTAGTTTAAGACATTTTTTGAAGGGGGGTTTGTATGGGGGCTAGGGTCAAATAAGGGCCGATCCTTACGAAAATCTGCAGTGTCATTTATACTTATATAAAACTTAGAGAGATAGCAGAATATTTGACGTAATTATGTCATAAATAGTTCAAATCGGGAGGTACGGTTGTATGGGGGCTAGGTGAAATAATGGACCGATTTCAACCATTTTCAACAGGCTTCGTCCCTGTGCCAAAAAACATGCTTGGTCCAAATTTCATCAAATTATCTTGAAAATTGCGGCCTGTACCTTGCGCACAAGGTTTACATGGACAGCCAGCCAGCCGGACAGACGGACGGACGAACGGACATGTCTTAATCGACTCAAAAAATAATTCTAAATCGATCGGTATACTTTAAGGTGGGTATTGGACCAATATTTTTGTATGTTACAAACATCAGCACAAACGTATAATACCCTCCCCACTATAGTGGTGTAGGGTATAAAAAGAAAACATATTTAACAAAATTTTTAGTCTGACTGAGGGGCCAGACTGTCAGGGTACAAACAAAGACAGCAGCATGCTTGAATTGAAATGTATGTGAATGGACATAAATATTGCACGAACATGAATATTTATTTAGCCTGGTTGAATTTCATTCGCATTTTTTTTTCGTTTTTCAGAGTAAATTTAATATTACTTGATGAGATTGTGCAAAATTAATGTATTTTGGTAAAAAATTTGTTGAGTTAGTTGGAGTAATACAATAAATAATTTATGTACATTATACAATTTCTGAATATGTCACCAAAATTCTTAATTATAGGTTTTATCGGTTCTTGATACAAACTTCTATGTGTTGATGCTAAATTCATTAAAATAAAGAAGATGTAAAATATTTAATAATTACATACATACTAATGTGAACTGTTTTACTCAGAGACTGCATTATCAAATGTGTAAGCAGCAGCAAAAAAAGTGAAAAATTATAGTCGGGCTAGGCTGACCATATAATAGCCTATACCTGTTACAAAAATAAAATGTAATTTTTATACCCTACACCACTATAGTGGGGAGGGTATTATACGTTTGTGCTGATGTTTGTAACATACAAAAATATTGGTCCAATACCCACCTTAAAGTATACCGATCGATTCAGAATCATTTTTTGAGTCGATTAAGACATGTCCGTCCGTCCGTCTGTCCGGCTGGCTGGCTGTCCATGTAAACCTTGTGCGCAAGGTACAGGCCGCAATTTTCAAGATAATTTGATGAAATTTGGACCAAGCATGTTTTTTGGCACAAGGACGAAGCCTATTGAAAATGGTTGAAATCGGTCCATTATTTCACCTAGCCCCCATACAACCGTACCTCCCGATTTGAACTTTTTATGCTATAATTACGTCAAATATTCTGCTATCTCTCTAAAAATTGGCACAAATATGTTTTATATAAGTATAAATGATACTGCAGATTTTCGTAAGGATCGGCCTATATTTGACCCTAGCCCCCATACAAACCCCCCTTCAAAAAATTACTTAAACGTCTAAAATTGACTTGTAACCATTTGTATCGCAATGAAACTCAACAAAACTAACTGTTATTTAGAAATATATCCTTTTCCCAAATTTACCGAGGATCGGCCCATATTTGACCTATATAAAGCCTCATTTAGAAATTTTAGTTTTTTATCAATTAAATATTTTGGAATTATGGTAATATTCAACATAAAAGTTTCTTTACAAAAAATAAAAATTTTATAAAAGTAAAAATTGTAAAAATATACTCATGGTGTAGGGTATCATATGGCCATGCCCGACTATACTTTCCTACTTGTTTTATAATAAAGCAGTTGAATTGTATCTTACCTCATATATATTTTAGCCATTTATTGTTGAAAAAATTGTAAACATTTAAGTCAAATTTTGAAGAAAGCTTTTTATAGGGGCTAGGGTCAAATGAGGGCCAATAATTATAGAGTTCATGATGGTCATCAATGCTAGTATAGAACTCGGTTTTGCAGCTTTCTGTCGAGATACGAGTATATTAAATATAATAAAATTTCAAAAGAGCTCAGTCCAAAATTGACTTAAGTCATATCCAAATATCACCCTGATGTTTATAAGGGAACATTCCTTTTATGGTATACGTTTTGATGGTGTGTATATGAGATTACTCACAGCCGAATATAACACTCTTACTTGTTTAAAATATGGTCCTAACACAAATATTAATTTTATTTCTATGGATTGAGTTTATTGTATTTCTCTACTTACTTGTCTGTCCATCCGAACACTCACTTTGTGGTTGTCCGTTTAATTGGCCATGTATACAGAGAGTCAGGCGATTTCTTCTATACACAAAAATATTTATTACGGCTGGTTTACTGATAACTTTAACCAATTAGTGATTTTTTACGCATCCCTGTTTACCCTCACCAGTCATTAAATCTCTTAGCTTTCTTCAACACCACATTAGACATCAATCGTCCTTTGGTTTGTGTATTGGTTTTTTCAGTTTTTGGTTTTCCAGAAATCATTAAATATATCCTAACACACACACACAAACTTATAGACATTTGAAATCCAGCATATGCTGTTATTTAGGGTTTCTAGTATGATGATTCATTAGTTGTTTGAAATTTTAAACAAGAGTTAAACAAAGTGAATGCTAAAATATTTAAATTATTAACAAAAAATTTCTTAAATTTTCATATTTCAGTGATTTTCAAAATTCTAAAACTTTTCCTTTCCAGAAACCCTAGCAGTTAATGTGAGGGTTTCAAAATCAAAATATTTTTGGTTGTGTAAATGGATGAATGAATGTGAATTACTGATGAAGACGATGATGATGCGAAGAGGTTGTTTCTATTATGGCTGCTGTTATTTTGTTTTTGTTGTTGTTGTAATTAATCATTTTAATTGTTGTTGAAAATATTTCATTTTTTCTTTTCGTTTGATATACATTTTTATTGATTTTTCCTTTTTAAGATAAACAATTAAAGATGTTAAATTGTTTTTTTTTTCAGAAAATTATTAATTTTCAATTGGTAAAACACATACCAACAAACACAAAGTCAAGTGCTTTGCATTAATTATTCGCAGTAGATAGCGCGCAAAAATGTTCGATTAAAATAATTAATTAAAAAGTTTTGAGTTTATTAAAAGATTAAGAAAAAGCCACATGTAAATAATGGAATGAATTTTGTTTACATCAGCTAAAGATTTATAGAATAATGATGTTTTATAACTACCCCACAACAAAATCTTCAAATTTTGCTAATGAGTAATCTAGATAATGTAGTTATTTAATACATTACCTGGTAATGAGTGTTCATTATCAATAACATTATTTAATTGTTTTGAATGGGATTTGTAGCCAATTTTCTAGAAAATCGGTCGAATTATCTAAACCATCTATCTATCGTTGATATCAGTATTTTTTATTCGATTTTTAATTTTACGTTAAAACTATCCAAAAAGTTATATAAAATAACTTGATAATGGAGCTCTGAGTAAGCGGAAAGACTAATAAATACAAAAAATAAATTTAGAGCCCGGTAAAGTCGGTTTGGCACATGTGTAACTTGTTATTAGGGTTCTATAGTTGAAACGAAAAGTCGACTTTTCGATTTTTTCATTTAGTTAAAAGTCGACTTTTTGCATTTTATGAATAGACTATTTTTTGACTTTTTTCATTTAATTAAAGTCGTATTTTCGACTACAAGTATTTTATAAATAGTCGACTTTTCGATTTTTTTCCGACTTTTTCTGGCTACGATTTTTTCGACTTTTTGACTATTTTCGACTTTTTTCCAACTATTTTTTAACTTTTTTCGAGTTTTTCCGACTATTTTAGAGTTTTTGACATTTTTCCATTTTTTTTAAATTTTCGACTATTTTTGACTTGTTTCTAAAATGTTCGAGTTTTCGGCTTTTTTCGACTTTTCGATATTCAAACTTTTCGACTCTTTCCGACTTTATTAACAAAGTCGACTTTTTTCACAGACGATATTCGTGTTGTCGACTTTTTTGAAACAAAATAGTCGACTTCGACTTTTTTGAAACCAAATAGTCGACTTCGACTTTTTTCGACAAAAAGTCGATTGTTCGATTATTCAAAAGTCGATTTATAGAACCCTACTTGTTATTTTTTTATCCTCGTCCACCCAAAAGTAAGTACTTCCACATTGCACCAATATTACATGCCTGCTTAACGGGTAAGTAAGGTTTTTGCTGAGTGGTTATGTTTCTTGCTTGAGTTTAATTTGTGTTAGATTTTGAAGACTTCTAATTCTTAAAGACCAAGAAATTGTGGTTCTATATTAGAAAATTCACACTAAACAACTAGGTACAATTTCACTACAAAAATTTGGTAATGACTTGTACCTACATAACAACTTACTTTGCCATTTCTACTTCATACCATCTTCATTACATTTAGGTAAATAGTTATAGAAAAAAGTTATAGAATACAAAGAAAATAGTTTTCTTTTGAGAAATACATTATTTGAGGCATAATAATAAGTACTTATTTAAGTAGTTATAAGTAAGTGAGCTTAATAAGTACTTGCCTTCAAAGTCATCAACGTGTTAAGATATTGAGTTAAATTACTAATGAATAGATAGTGAAAAGCGTAAATGAAAGATATTGCTTAATTATTGTCAAACCCTACACCACTATAGTTAGAAGGTATTATGCATTTGTGCTGATGCATTGGTCCTGCATCCACTTTAAAGTATATCAATCGGCTTAGAATCACTTTCCGAGTCGATGTCTATCTGTTTATGTGTCCATGTAAACCTTGTACTATACTGACTGGTGTATGATTTCATATAGTCGGCCATGCCCGACTGTACATTCATACTTGTTTTTTAATTAAAAGTCACATTTTCTTAATATCATACGTCATCAGTTATCATCATTAATTTCAAAGTATGTAAAATATCGCCAATATTATCTCTCAATATTTGTTTGTGTAGCATTATTCACAATCAATAAATTTCATATAAAATTTTTAATTTTAAAAAAAAATTTTAATATATATTTTCATTATTCCTTGAGACAGGGGTTATCTGAACAACATGTAACACTGATTGCATTTATTATTCAAATATTCAATATTGCAGTGGCAGCATAAACAGCAACAGCAGTAATCCTTTCAGTTATTGACTGAATATATTAAAGTTCAAGTGTGTACATAAATACATACATAAGTATTTTAATATGTAAACATTAATTTAAAATATGAGACGAGTCATTCTGAATATTATTTACCCAGCACCATGTTATGGTTCTTATAAAAGTGGTTCATGTTAAATTTCATCTTTATATGGAAATGTATATGATACTTTAAGCAATTCTTATTAGGATCAAAATAGTATTGATTACCTACATTCATTCTTATAATATATCTGAATAGTTCGACATTCAGTAGTTCGCTTATCTTGGCATACTGACGTAAACAAAATCGGGAAACATTTCATCCCATTCCTTACTACAGGAATGTTGAGAGTTTTAACCTGAGCACCTGCCTTGACGGTCTTATCTCACGGTAGTCTTTTTCATCCACTGGGTAGACTTGAGAACGGTCTACCATCGCCCCTTTGTTTTTCAATGAAGAACGCAGGTAGCAATTTTTGTACATTGGTTCTGACCGGTCGATGCACAAGTACTTTGCTGGCGTACTCGAGATATCTAATCTCTTGACCATTGGATGGCATATGTTGATTCGGCAACAGCACCTAGAGTACGATCATCAATAAGACGTGGACATTGTTCTTACTCACAGGGACACACCCCCGGGGGCATGTTTCCATGGTGAAATCTCCATCATGATGTATTGCAATCCCCGGGTAAAGAGGTGCTACCAATACCTCTAGTCTGCCGGGACTATAAACTGGTGATGTCAAATGTATCCTTGGCTTCGCATCGGAATGATTTGGCATGAGGTCGAACCAGAGCACCATATAATCTGGTACTACGGGTGGCCAGTTGCCCGCAGGACTATGTCCTGGCTGGTCAGTTGGTTGAGGTTCCTTCGGGATCCACGTAGTGGTTGTGGTTTAATACCCAAAATCGCGGGGAGAGAATGTTGGTTTAAGGATTGATATATCCTATACCTAATGGGTTGGATAAATCTCTCTTCGAAGAGGTCTGTGTACAAAGCAGCATATGCTGAATTCCTAAACCCGATCGGTATCTCTTACTGTTCGCGTAGTCGGACGCCAGTATATGCTGGGGAATTGTCAGGTCAGTATTCAATGGCTGCCTGTCATCCCGTAGATCGATCTTTATGATCATGGGAATGGAACTGATGCTAAAATTGGTGAAAGACTGGGAAAGTCTCCATATATTAGTACTGATTTA
>NC_060950.1:25546475-25576687 GCF_022045245.1 Lucilia cuprina | reverse complement strand
CATCCATGTACAAAAATTGCTACCTGAGTTCTGAGAATTCAGGGGCGAATGGTGGACCGTCTCTAGTCTACCCGGTGGATGAAAAAGACCACCGTGAGATAAGGCCGTTAAGGCAGGTGCTCACGTTAATCTTTTGAAATTCAATTCATTTACAGGGACACACTGTGGTAATTCTGATATGAACAGAGTAAACTCTGAAGATATCTGGACAAGGAAGGGAAATTCAATATGTATATGGTACCTTTCATCCATCATCATTCAACCCAACACACATCTCATTTCTACGACACATTCATAAAAGAAAAACATTCATTAGGTAGACGAGTGGGGTAAGGCCCGCCGAACCTCACATTTATCCCATACCATATACAATAAATACCAACTTATTTCTAAAGCTTAGTCTCACAGTCATAATATCTTGTAGTTCAGCGGAATGCAAAATATACATTTGAACTCGTTTTCAATTTCGATAAAAATAAGTTTATAAATTTATAATTTTTTGACATTTTTCAATTGATTTTAAGAAGTCGCTTCGGAACTAGTATGCGTTCCATTGAACTAGTGCAGTAGCAATTTATAAGTAGTTTCAAAGAACTAGTTCCTTGAAAACTATTAAGAAGTGTATAAGAACCACAACAATATTCTAAGGAACGGGTTCCAGAAGTAATGGCGACACTACTAGTTCCAAGACTGTTTTTACAAGAATCTCAAGTAGTTCTATTTTCTTTCGTTCTATAACTTGTATTTTTTAGGACAAGTTCTAAAATTTAAAACTTTTAAAAGTTTTAGACCAATATAATCTTAATAAAGCTTTTACCAAAGCTTATATATGTAACGTACTTTGTAAAGGCAATTGTTAACAAAAATTTTTAAAGAAATTGAAATTTTTAACAATTCAAAACATAATTATGAAAATATACATACTTAAGTATGTACTGGAAACAATTGCTATTCAAAGAAGTAAAATTACAAAAAAAAATCTCTTTATATCAAAACAAAAGGCATAATAACACATATTTCCCCATATTTTGATACTTTTCTTTTTGAGAATTTATACCAGTAATAAGATACACTCTTTCATTTGCTTGTACAACAATTTTTATTACAGAGTCTTACAACCAAAGAGTTGGCCAATTTGTTATTTTTAAGATTCTGTTCACGTAATATGAATTTGTATAAAACATTGTACATTATTTGCACATAAAATTATTGTATACACTACTATTATTACGAATTTTTATTATTATTATTATTGTTATTATGAGTATAGTACGTCTAGGAGTAGATATAGTTCGTTTATTTCAAAAGTGTCTTAAGTCGAAATAATTTGTGTTTGCAGTGCAAAAACTCTTCTTTATAATCGCTTCGGGCTGAACATACTAAATTTCATGTTTCTACATTCAATATTATAGAAAATTCAAAAAGTACTTTAAAAAACCTTAAAAAAATACCAATAAGTTCACGTTTTCCGGTTCTCACCTAATCCCGTCTCTACATACTTAATTTCACGTTTCTAGGTTTAGTATTATAGGAAATTCAAAAAGTACCTTTTGCAGAACAAAAAAGTACCAAAAAATTCCCATCGATTTGTTTTCATCTAATACGGTCTCTACATACTTAATTTCATGTTTATAAGTTCATTATTATAGATAACTCAAAAAGTACCTTTTAAAAAATGAAAATGTACCAAAAAGTTCACTTTTTCTGGTTCTCACATAATTCCGACTCTACATACTTAAATTTATGTTTCTGGGTTCATTATTATAGAAAACTCAAAAAGTACCATTTGAAAAACGAAAAAATACCAAAAAAATTATATTTTATGTGTTCTCACCTAATTCCGAATCTACATACTTAATTTCATATTTCATGGTTTAAAATTATAGAAAATTCTAAAAGTACCTTTGCAACAACGAAAAAGTAACAAAAAGTTCCCTTTTATGGTTTCTAACTTAAGCCAGGCTCCACATATTTAATTTCATATTTCTACCCAATAATAACACACTAGTGCTGCTCTCGCTCTGCTACTCTCGCTCTGCTACTCTCGCTCTGCTGCTCTCGCTCTGCATTGTTTTTATAAACAGAGTACAATAACAAAATTTACCGTATGATTATGTATTTTGTTTTTTGCAATTTCTGTTTGAGCATGAATAAAAAATTTCAGTTTTTGATGAAATTTTCAGAGGTTGTCTTGTTTTTGCTGATTTTAAATAGCGATCTTCCCGAAAGCCTGTCAAACAGAATTATTGAAGATTTGGAACCCGCCGATATCTGGGGTCCTCTAAAACAGATTTCAACAAACATACAGATAGACAGACGGACGGACAGACAGACGGACATGGCTTAATCGACTCCGCTATCTATAAGGATCCAGAATATATATATATATATATATATACTTTATAGGGTCGGAAAATTATATTATAGAAATTACAAACAAAATGGCAATTTTTTATATATATCCTTCTCACGAAGGTGAAGAGTATAAAAAACTTGTGTTACGACATTCATAAAGTAAATGAGCTATATATAAGACTGTGAGTTTGTAAGGAAAAAGAATTAACATCATCATGATGATTGTTGAGAAACTAACTAAATTACAATAGTTGCCAAAATAACTAACAGTTGAAAAGAACGAAAACAAGAAAACTTTTTTTTTGGCAAGAATATTTCCGGGCCAATAACAGAGTAGAGTCTATGTTTACACCGTTAGCAGACATAATCATATATTTATACACACACACTCACACACACTATATACACATAACAGTAAACTGACAAGAAATAGCAATATTAAAAGTTTATTTATTTTACTTTTCCTGCAGTTGTTTGTTTATATTTATTAAATATTTTTCTATAAGTTTTGAAAAATCATAGCATAAGTCACAGGGAAAATGTAGAAGATTAACATTTTGAAATAATATTTAGAAATATATAATTTAATGTGTTTTTAATTATGTCAAAAACTAAAGAAATATATATTCATAAATATCCCACATCTTCTAAAAACTATATAAAACCTCATAAATATTATTGCAAATGTATAATAACAATTTCATAAACAGAATAATTAACTAAAGTAATCTAAATAATTACAAAAATGAAATGAAACGAAAACTATATACATTACTAGCGTACCCTGTATGCTTCGCTACCCTATCAAAATACAAAAATATAAAAGTGCCAAAAATATCTTCCATATAAAATATAATTATTATTTATTGAGACTATGTAGTTTTTATACCCCATACCACTTTAGTGGAGAAGGTATATTGGGTTTGTGCTGATGTTTGTAACACACAATAGTATTGGTCCTATACCCACCTTAAAGTATACCAATCGACTCGGAAACATTTCCTGAGATGGCTCTGTTGTTTTGACAACAGCACCTAGAGACATATTTGGTAGTCCGAAATACCCAACAACATGGATCAGGATCCCTCTTTTATGAACCAATCAATATAGCAAAGGAAATAAGAATTTCCAAAGTCAATTAATTCCAATAATTGCCCCGACAAATAGTCGCGCAGCATGTAAGCGTAAAAAGGCATAATCTCCAATATATGGAGACTTTTCCGATCTTTCACCAATTTCAGCATCAGTTCCATTCCCATAATCATAAAGATCGATCTACGGGATGACAGGCAACTATTGAATACTGACTTGACAATTCCCCAGCATATACTGGCGTCCCACTAAACGAACGGTAAGAGATACCGATCGGATTTAGGAATCCAGCATATGCTGCTTTGTACACAGACATGTTCGAAGAGAGATTTATCCAATCCATTAGGCATAGGATATATCAGTCCTTAAACTAACATTCTCTCCCCGCGATTTAGGTATCAAACTACAGCCACTATATGGATCCCGAAGGAACCTCAACCAAGTGACCAGCCAGCACATAGTCCTGCGGGCAACTGGCCACCTATAGTGCCAAATTATATGGTGCTCTGGTAAGACCTCATGGCAAATCATTTCGAGGCGAAGCCAAGGATACATTCGATATCACCAGTTTATAGTCCCGGCAAACTGGAGGTATTGGTAGCACCTCTTTACCCCAGGATTGCAATACACCATAATTTCATCATGGAAATATGCCCCCGGGGGTCCAAGGTACAATTCAACTTAATTGCTTTATTATGGCAACTAAATCACATTGTATATTGTAATGTGATTATAGTCGGCCTCGCCCGACTATAATTTCTTACTTGTTTATATTCCATAAGTATCATTTGAACAAACATGTATGTTTCTAGATTCAATTTTGTGTTTTGTCTTCATATTCGAAAACATGCTAAAAGTGCCAAACAAAAAGTAGCAAAGAATCACCTCTTATGGATTCATATCAGTCATGTTTAAGAAATTAATGAAAATACAAAAATTATTATTTGATGAGCAAAAAGTACCAAACATTTAACTATTCAATCACAGCCGTGCAGTTTAAATACAGGTGTTTCTACATAAATATTATTAAAATTCAAAAAGATACAATTGGAATGATGATATAATGAAGTAAATTCATTCTACCTTTATTGCGAGTTCTCATAAAAAAGTAAAATTTTTTTCCCATTTCATCTAGGAATACACTTCTTTGAAAATTAAATTCACAAAATATTCCATGTTTAAATCTATATATCACAAATATGACTTACACGACTCAAATCTGCATTCATTGGTCCCAGGAAAATTTTGCTTTCAAAAAGTACCAAACAATTTACCCGAATTTGGGCCTACACTGGCCTTAGTACCAGAATTCGAAAATAATATACCAATAGCTTATTTTGTGTGTGAATAAAGAAACCAATTTTTTAATTTTGTAAAAATTGGCTTAATAATTTTGAATAAAATTAAATTTCCCGTTTTTCCCCTTTTTGGTACTTTTTTTCAAAAAAAAATAGTAAATATTTTTTTTAATAAATATTACAGAGTTAGTCTGTAAAATGGGTATATCTAATAATAATACGTCAATAAATAGATTAAGTATTCTTAATGTGCTAAAAAAAAGTACTAAAAATTTACTTTTCTCCTTTTAACACCAAAAATGACTGAATTTTAAAAAAAGTACGCAACAGTTGCCACATAATTTTAAAAGATGTGTTAAAATATTTACAAAATTGTATTATATTTATTAATTAACAAGTTTTAAAGGTCCCAAAAAGTTACCAAAATAACCTTTGTTCCACATTATCGTTGCTTAAAAGTACGAATTTCGAAAAGTAAACATACACCCATCTGCTCTTTTTAAGGGTAGAAGCAAATGCATTTAAAACTTTTCTTGTATAATTAATCATGTGTTAGTTAATCAAAAAACCCGTTACCCGTTTTCCATTTTCCCCTTTTTTCCCCTATTATACAAATATCCAAAGATCCCTCAAAAATTTCATGATTCTATGATAAATCGTTTGGACAGTGCAAACATGAATTAGTCAGTCAGTAACGCTACTCTTTTTTTATATAGAAAATTATTCTTAACATGTTATTGCTAATAGATATTCGAAATAAATACTACTCTAGCAACTAACATTATTTCGTAATTTTACGACTACATTAGAGTAGTAAAATGGCAACAGTACGTATGAGTATTGAATAATTAAAATTATTTTTCTATTTAATGCTCATACGTCAAGGTGTATTCGTTTGTATATTTGTTTAAGTAAATATAATAATGGAAAAATGAAGAAGAAAAAAGAAAGAAGCAAAATAATACAGAATTTATAAAAACAACAAATATTTTGTGTCAACGTATTGCATAAGTATGTATTGCCAGCAACTTTCTCTTTAGTTTTCAAACCAACACATTTACTTTGAGCAAAACACTCATACGGATGTATTTAATTTACTTTTGCTAATGTTTTGTATATTGTCATTATTTGATCATATTATTCTAATAATAATCCTCTTTAATACTTAAGTTAATTAATTTTTTTCACTTCTTTTTACTCTAGTTGTTACTTGTTATAAAGTTCATTTTATTCTAGCAAATACTTACTTGAAAGAAAAGTAATAATGTAAGCTTGGTCAAAGATTGTAAGATTTTCAGAATTTCTTTTACAAAAAAGTTTAAATAGCAGCAGAAGATCTAAGGTAACAAAGTGAAAAATCCCTTAGCATTCAATTTTTTTCCATCAATTCTTCTTTATATGAGAGTTAAAATCAGAAAGCATAAACTTTTACATTTTGGACCTTAATATGTCTTCCATTATGATGAATGGTTGAGAAGGTTTCCTAACCAGCCCTGTGGCCCAGATCTTCCCCTGAAGAATTAAACAATTGTTTTAATGAGGCCCTCAACTAACTTCAGAAAGCCGTTATTGCAGGTAGGACTTTAATAACTCAGTTCTGTCGGCTAGAATTGATTTACTTGCGGTTACCTACCATAAAGGATATTGAACCACAATCTTGTATTTGTATACAAAAAGCTGCTATTGTAGATGATGAATTCAATCAAACACGGCTATCTGGATCAAAATTAAGAAAACTAAAGTTTATTAAGACTTTTCTTTAACGTTTTCTGAGCAAAGAGATTCTAATCTTACCAACAGTTAAGATTTGAGCATATAAGAGCTCCAGTCATCAAATATACTGCTAAAGCCAATGGTTATCTCTCTCAAAGAGTTTCCCACATCAAAACCTGCGAGTAAGAGAGTCCAAGTCTAAAGCACTAAATCAAAACCTTATGAAAAGAAGTCTAAATCAATGAGAACTGTACCCAGGCGCTGTAAATGGAAAATATCTTGTGCCTAAGTTGGTAAGTAAAGATAACGGAACACACAATGTTATGAGTTGGTTATTCAACAGGCAAAGTACTAAAAGATCAATAATGAAAAACATGATGAGCAATAATAAACTGTAGATAAAGTAATCAGAGGTATGACTCCACCAGTGTGCTGCATTTGATGACTAGACTAGCACTTTACTTGGGACGACGATAAGTTGGAAGAGGGACCATTATGGATATTCAAGGCACTGTAGATAAAGTAATCAGAGGTTTGATACCACCGATAGGTTGGAACAGGGATCTTCCGGTGCTCTTGAAGTCCACTTTCTATATAAAGGATAACGTATTGCATTCTGGATATTCTAGGCGCCTAAAATGCTAAACAAGATACTCTTATTGTGGTATCAGCTAGAATTTCACATCTCTGGTATTAGATAGAACTCCTCATCTAGCTGATAAATACCCCGTCAGAAGAATATTCATTTAAATTGGAATGGACCTCACTGGAAGGAATGTTACCAATAGATCAGACAGTGACTAGACCCTAGAAACTACGCGATACGTGAAAGTGTTAATTTCTAGAAGCACGCAAGTGGTCGCGAGAAGAGAATAAACCTCCACCGATATATAAACCTATTCGAAACTAGTTTTCAGGATGCTGCAGCAAGATAGTGATAGATCAACGACGGAGTTGATAAAATTAGTTGCTTATTGAACATAACTATATCTCTTTTATCAAGAAGATCTGTTTTTAGGTTAATAAATGTTCCATAAAATTTGTATGAATAGAATTCCTAACTCTAAGAAAATCAAGCCATAGGACCTTCAAATATGATATATAAGATCCTATGGCATGACTTATGTAACACATTACTTTAACTTCTCAACTTTTCTTAATTTTTTCTATATAGTTTTTATACAAAACATATGCATGTTTTAAAATTCCTTTATTAAAGTAAAAGTTCGTATTTCTTTACTTTACTGTCACTTAATGTGTATGTAAGTGTGTGTTTATGTCATTTACATTATATTTTGTTAGTATGTAAACTTTTGTTGTAATCTTAATGTTTGTGTGTGTATATGTGCATATAAACATTTTTTATATAAAATTTTAATTATAAAACTTTCTACTTTATTCCAGTTGAGCGGTAAACACATGCACACAAACACACAGATCCACACACATACACCAAGCAACTTGTTTGTATTTAAATGAAAATCTTTTACAGTTTTATACATATTTTTACTCTTTTACTCTTTCATAAAACATTTTGTTCGAACTTTAGACAGTAACAAATTACAAAACAAGTTAATATAATCATTTGCATATTTTGGGTTTTATAATACAAACGTTGCTTCTTGCTTAAAAAAAAAACAAATTTTTAGCAACGTTATGAAAATTTAAACAGAAAAATTGTTAATGAAAGCATATTTTTTTCTTCTCTCTCTGTTGCTGGCACATTTAAACTTTTTCCAAAGCTATTAATTTTATGTAAATAATTAAATAACAAAAAATACATTATTCACTACATTTTCCACTTTAGCAACAACTAGTTCGATTACATTTCTTTTTTTTCCAGTTTGGCCACGAATTTATTGTGAAAAAGCAAAAAAAAAAAAATAGAAAAAACTTTTAATACTAAATTTTTCTAGAATATAATTTGAAATAAATTTGAATAATTTTACAGCAGGAAGTGTAAAGATTGCAAAAAAAACTTATATTATAAGTGTAGAAAAAAATATTGAATGCTTTTAATAGTTGATAGAGTGCCAAAGTGGAGGGCAATGTTGTTGGGTGTTGGGCAAAAATCATAAATAAATTACGCCATTAAAAGCAATCAATAATTAATAAGTGGTAAATAATTTCAATAGAAAATTTTTATTTTAACACTTTGTTGGTAGACTCCTTAGAGAAATTATGTATTTTCAATGATCTCACCAATTTATGCATTTAAAATAATGATATGATTTAAAACTTTATCGGTAAAAAATTTTAATCATTTATAAATAAAACTTTTGTAAACGAAAAGAACAGATTAAGAAAAAAACTAACTAAGGATTCAATATTAAAATCATATCCTTCACCATAGTCCATTGAAATAATTACAAAATATTTTAAAACGCAATTTGTTAAAAAAAAAATGTGCAGAAAGTCCTCATTTACTGATTTTCGTTCAATAAGGTTGCTGCCTGTGTACACAAAAGCCAAAAGGTACTAGTTATGAAACAAAAAAGTACCAAATATCCTTTCATACAATTTTGATTTAATTTAGGACTCTTAATGCTCTTATGGATCAATATTTACAAAAATCCAAAAAGTAGTCTTTGAAGAAGGAGAAAGTACAAGTACTTCATGTTAAGTGTAGTTCTTCGTATTTGGTGTCTATACATCCTCATTATCATCATAACTAAGTAAGTAAGTAAGTAAGTAAGTAAGTAAGTAAGTAAGTAAGTAAGTAAGTAAGTAAGTAAGTAAGTAAGTAAGTAAGTAAGTAAGTAAGTAAGTAAGTAAGTAAGTAAGTAAGTAAGTAAGTAAGTTAGTAAGTAAGTAAGTAAGTAAGTAAGTAAGTAAGTTAGTAAGTAAGTAAGTAAGTAAGTAAGTAAGTAAGTAAGTAAGTAAGTAAGTAAGTACCTAACTAATTAACTAACTAACTAACTAATTAACTAACTTACTAACTAACTACCTAACTAACTGTGTCTTAGCCTTCGGTGGAAGTGGTGTTTAATGACTTCCAAAGAAGCGAAAAGAATCCCATTTGTTTAAAATTAAAGGTATATTTTTTATACTGAATTTTTTTATTAAACCCATTATATTTTGGAATTGATTGGTAAGTGCATGTAATTTCGCTTTTTTTAAGTTCTTTTTATGCTGGAATATTCGTGTTTCTAAAGGCAATATTTAAGAAAATTTTTAAAGTACCTTTTGAAAAAAAGTACCAAAAAGTCTGCATTTTTAGATTTCAATACTATAGAAAACTGAAAAAGTAGCAGCTAAAAATGGAATAGTACCAAAAATAGTCCCTTCCATGGATGTTCCTGATATGCGGATCTCTGGTTTTGTTCTTACTAACAAAACTTACCATTAACATTGTTATTACTATACCCTTCACCTTCGTGAGAAGGGTATATATAAGTTTGTCATTCCGTTTGTAATTTCTATATTATAATTTTCCGACCCTATAAAGTATATATATTCTGGATCCTTATAGATAGCGGAGTCGATTAAGCCATGTCCGTCTGTCTGTGTGTTGAAATCAGTTTTTAGAGACCTCGAATCCGAAAAAATCTAAATTTTCAATAATTCTGTTCTGTTTGGATGCTGTTGGCATCATGTAGTTGTTGTAATAATATTGTAGTCGGGAAAAAATTTAAAATTTATAAAACTAATATTTTTAAAATACACTGTGGTAAAGGGTATATAAGATTCGGCACAGCCGAATTAAGCACTCTTACTTGTTTTTTTATACATTTCTCTAGCTTTACCTTGTGTACTTCGCTACCGAAAAATCGATATAAATTAAAAACAGACTTTACGGTTTTTGATGATTCTAGATACGCAAGTTACGAATTTTTGTATGGGAGCCAATTCATTACCCAAATATTTACATGAATGTCAGAGTTCTTCGTGCAAAATTTGAAGAGCTCATATATACGATCTTTTGTACTTAATAGATATGGGAGGTGTCAATGCTCCCTAATGCTAGTCCGCCAATTTTTCTTCCAAATCTTCACATGGATGTTAAAGTTCTTCGTAAAAAATTTGAAGATTATAGCTTCAGTTGTTTTCTAGAAAAACGAATTAAATATGTATTTTATTACACAAATGTTGACGTAGATGTCAAAGTTGTTTGTGCAAAATTTTGGCATTAATAGTTTCTGAGATAAACGAATTTTTGTATTTACTTCATATGGAAGATGACAAGTCCCCCTTGTGAAAGTCCTCCAATTTCGCTCCCAAATATTCAGATGGATGTAAAAAGTCTTCGTGCTAAATTTTAAGATTCTAACTCCAATAGTTTCCCAGATAAACTAATTTTATTAAGAAATTCTTATGGGAAGTAGCACGCCCCTATTTCTAGTCCGCCAAATTCTTGTCGTAAATATTCGTGTCGATACTAAAGTGTATCCCAAAAAAAATTGAGGACTCTAGCCGTTATACTTTTTCAGTTATATTAATTTAGGATTTGTTTATATGGGAGGTGCCACGCCTATTGCATCTAGGCTACATATAGATGTCAATGTTGTTCGTACAAAATTTGGGAACTTTAGCTATTGTAGTTTCTGAGATATGCGACTTTCAATAGTTATTATGTATGTGGGCGTGGCACCTTGAATACTTGAATTTCCATAACAAAAGGTAGCCTATAGTTCCTTCCAGATATACTGAAAGACACTGTGAAATTTTCTATAAAGTCCAAACAAACATACTTATAAACACACATTCATTCGATATGTCTGATAAAATTATTAAAGATACAAATCTCGTAGATATGTGGGGTCTTCTGAACATTGATTTCTACATATACACAGTCAGAATAAAACTTAACTTACCACATTACAAAATAATTCCAAAAAAAACGTACCTAAAAAGAAGATAAAACAAAAATTAGTATTTTAAAGGAAATTTAATTCTTGTATATATATCAAAAATTTTATTAAAATATTTTCGTAAAAACATGACAACCTTTAAACAGATATTCAAATCATTTTGAGAAGAAAAATATTATCCTTATTGATTTGTTACAAACATGTCAACGACAAAAGCAGAAAAGCAAAAAGAGAAAATAATTTCTTTCTAAAAAAAATGAAAAAAGCACTTAAAAAATAAAAATGAAAACAGAACCCATTTATTCAAAGTGACTGAATTCACGTTTAAAAATACGAAAAAATGAAATAGACGATGAAGTGGAAGTGAAAAAAATAAAAACAGAAATCACATTAAATCACCTTGATTTGTGTTTATACTCTTATTTGCCAAATTGTCAAGAATAAATACCTGACAGCAACAGCAGCAGCAATGGCATGTATAGTATGTGACACAACAAGTGGTATCCTTGATTTAACAAATTATACCAAATACACACATACACACACTTTCATTTACTCACTCACTCAAAAACACATTTAAATCAATAACAAACTCAATAATAACAAAATAAAGATACAAATATCATTACCAAACAAATAAATAAATGTATCTAGTAAATAAATACTTTTATAAAAGAGATGGAGGACAAAACCTACATACTACTTATATTAATAACATACAATTAGAAGCAGTTATATTTCGTTTAAGAGAAAGCGACTTTTTATCTATATGATTGTCCTTGTGCAAGTAAAGTATTTAAATTATAAATTAAATTTTAAGTTTTTATTTGTTTTTTTTTTTAATCTTTAAAGAAAGGGGATTTCTTGTTTAATTTAAATATCTAATAAATGACATTGAATTTAGTTTTAAAATATTTATAAATATATCCATATACATACATGCTTATAAAATAAGTATAAATGATAGGTTTTAATTGTACTCTACACCTCTATAGTAAGAGCTAAAAATTTACACTTATATACAATATGAGCCCTCTTGTAGATAATCTCTTTTTTAGCCTTTTCTTTTTGCAAAAAAATTTCGATAAATTTTTCTTTTTATAGAAAATTTTTGTTAGATTTTCCTCTTAAAGAGAATTTTTTATCAACTTGATTTAATAGAAATTTTTTGATAAATTTGCCTAATAGAAGATTTTTAAAAAATTTCTTTTTATAGAAAATTTTGATAAATTTTCCTTTTTATAAAAAATTTTCTACGAATTTTCTTTTTAAAGGAAATTTTTGATAAATTATAATTTTATAGAAAAATTTTCTTATATGTTCCTTTTTATAGAAAAGATTTTTAAAAAATTTCTTTTTATAGAAAATTTTAGATAAATTTTCCTTTTTATAAAAAATTTTCAATGAATTTCCTTTTTAAACGAAATTTTTGATAAATTATAGTTTTATAGAAAAATTTTCCTAAATGTTCCTTTTTATGGAAAATTTTGAATAAATTTTCATTTTTTGGAAAATTTTCCTTTTATGGAAAATTTTCTCAAAACTTTTTATAGAAAACTTTTGATCAATTTTCCTTTTTAAATAAGATTTTTAAATAATTTTTCTTTTTATAGAAAATTTTTGATAAATTTACATTTTAATAAAAATTTTTTATTCAATTTTCCTTTTTTTGCAAACATTTTTATAAATGTTGTTTTTATATTTATTTGTATATTAAATTTTTCACAAATGTTTCAAAAATGTTAATTTTTTTACAAAATTTTTTTTGTAGACAAATTTTTAGGAAAATTCTTTTTATAAAAAATTATCGGTAAAATTCTTTTAAATTTTAAAATTGGAGTTTTAATGGTTTCCCGTCAATATTCATATGGATGTCAATATTGTTCGAACAATATTTGATTATTTTAATTCTAAAAGTTTCACAATATTTTTCATTAAATACTTAAATTGACACTAAAGTGGTTTCGACAAAATTTGAAATTTAATATTTTATTCATATGGAAAGTGCCACGAATACTAGAGCTATGCTGGCCATTTTACAACCATTTTAAGGTCTCTAGCTCTGACGCAAATGTCGGAGTGCTTCACGTGAACACCTACCTTGACGGCCTTATTTCACGGTGGTCTTTTTCATCCACTGGGTAGACTTTACAACGGTCTATCATCGCCCCTGAATCCTTCAATGAAGAACTTAGGTGTCAGTTTTTTACATGGATTAGGCCGATCCATTTACAAACACGTTGCTAAAGTACTCGAGCTATCTAATCTCTGACCATTGCTGCCACGTTGTTTAACTTCCGAGATGTAAAACATCATTTCAGTTTACAACCACGCAGATGGGATGATATCTGTTGATTTGGCAACAGCACCTAGAGACATATTTGATAGTCCAAAATACCCAACAAAATGGATCAGGATCCTTCTTTTATGAACCGATAATGTGACAAAGAAATAGGAATTCCAAAGTCAATAATTTCAATAACTGTCACGACAAATAGTCGCACAGCATGTATCAATATATCCTGTTGAGATGGCAACAGCACCGAGGAACTTCCCCAAAGCGAAAAAGTCATACTAAATCAGTACTAGTCTCCAATATATGACGACTTTCTCATCAGTTCCATTCTTATGATCACAGCAACCAATACTAACCCCCAGCATATGCAGGTGTCCCATAACGCGATCGGCGTCCCAAAACCGATCGGGTTCAGGTATCCAGCATATGCTGCTTTGTACAAAGACCTGTTCCAAGAGAGAATTTTCCAACCCATTAGGTATAGGATATATCAATCCTTAAACCAACACTACGTGGATCCCGAAGAAATCTCAATCAACTGACCAGCCAGGACATAGTGTTGTTGGCAACTGGCCACCCGTAGTACCAGATTATGTGGTGCTCAGGTTCGACCACTTTTCAATTTATGCAAGGACTAAGCCAGGTACTAGACTGTAACCAATTTATATTCCCGGCGACACTTCTGTTCATCGGGATTGCAATAACACCAAGTTGGTTTTTTCACCAAGGTAACATGGCTCTAGCTCTGAAAGTTTCTGATATACATATGCGACTTGTAATAATTTCACAAAATATTTTTCTCTTTTGTTCGGAAAATTTTTCAATTAATTTTTCTTTTTGATAAAAAAATTTCGATAAATTTTCCTTTCGATGGAAAATTTTCATTAAATTTCCTTTTTTATAGAAAATGTTTTCTAATTTGTGATTCAATAATTTTTGATTCTTCTCAATAATTATACAAATTAATTCATTTTAAACAAACAAGCGTATGAGTAATTCGTAATTACTATAAGAAGTTAATTATTACTCATACGGCACATGGGTTTCTATTAAAAAGTTATTACGGATTTTTTTTTACAATTTTTAAAATTTCCTTAATGAACAAGTTATTTCAGTTGAAAATCAGGTATAAGTTGGGGATCAAACCAACAATTTTGAGTTTGAAATTTGAGTTTCAGCCTAATGTCCTATAACGAACAGTTTTAATCCTTAAATTTAAATTCTTGCAACTCGTTGTTAATATATTCTGCATTTATGATTTTAATTGCATTTATTTTTCCCCCAGATTTGCATGCGTTTAACTTATCTTTTATACACCACATTTCCTTAGGAAAACATCGTTTCAATTCTTGATAGAATTTTATATTTTTTTCTGCAACCTTTAAGCAATAATCTTCTCAAATAACAAACTTAATTAAAAAAACAAAACCTAAAATTTTTCCTTAAATTGCAAATAACTTAAGCCTGCAGTAGCAGTGATTGCAATACATCAATAATACAGATGTGTTTTAAATTACAGTTAATACTCGTTGCCATAACTTTATAAAAATGGGGGATTTTTCTTGTTTTAGTGCAATCATTCAATGCATTTTTAAAGCAACCTAGAGTAGAATCATATTTTGTCTCATGAAAATAAAATCAAAAAACTCAACACACATAAAATGACCTCATAAAAGGATTTGATTTTTAATGTCATTTGTTTGTGAAGGACACAAATATAATTTGATAGAGAAATACAAAGTTTCATACAGATGCAAAGGAAGAAACACACACTCACATGCATTCGCATAAAATAGACTTTGTTCAATCAATCGCTTCATCGTAATTCTGGATTTTTGTATAGTTTTCTACGGGGATGTGTGTGCGTAATATAAGAACCCAACGGTTTTGTAAGGGGTCATTCCTCTTAAATATTATGTAGACACACTTTTTACTAGACCTCTTGTTACGTGTCGATTAACTTTCCATCTGCATTACGAAAAGTGAAATGATCTTAAAAATTGAAATAGTCTACGAAATAAAGTCCTGAGGGTTATTGTCATTAAAACCTGCCGGGTATTTTTAAATTGTGTGTATTTTATAGCTCAAAGAGCACATACACAATTGTATAATATAGGTTTCTGATTCTACATCATTGCCTTCATACGGATATGTGTGTATTATATCGATTTCAATGTTTCTAAATCCATCATTTCGTGCAAAACACTTAGGTAAAATATCCATATGGAGGCATAAAGATCTCTGAAATCAATTAGAGCAAATAAAAAAGAAATTTAGTGAAATACAAAGTTGGAGATAGTGAGACCTCCTTATTTACAATACACCCATATTTATGTTAGCTGTTCGACGTGGATTTACATCCACCGTTACAGTATGTCTGTCAGTATGCCATTGTAAAAAACTTCAATTTAACATAAAAGCGTTTGTGCTGATGTTTATAACATCCAAAAAGTATTGGCCCTATTAGTTAGTTGGTTATTTATTTATTTAGTTAGTTAGTTAGTTAGTTAGTTAGTTAGTTAGTTAGTTAGTTAGTTATTTAGTTAGTTATTTAGTTAGTTAGTTAGTTAGTTAGTTAGTTAGTTAGTTAGTTAGTTAGTTAGTTAGTTAGTTAGTTAGTTAGTTAGATAGATAGTTAGTTAGTTAGTTAGTTAGTTAGTTAGTTAGTTAGTTAGTTAGTTAGTTAGTTAGTTAGTTACTTAGTTAGTTAGTTAGTCTGTTAGTTAGTTACTTAGTTAGTTAGTTAGTCTGTTAGTTAGTTACTTAGTTAGTTATTTAGTTAGATAGTTAGTTAGTTACTTAGTTAGTTAATTAGTTAACCCAAGAACGCTATTCAAAACTGTTTAAATTATTTCTCACCCATACAACCATACCCCGAATACGACATTTGTTCTCTTAATTATGTTAAATGTTCTACTGTTTCAATTAAAGTCGGCAAAAATTCATTTTTTAGAAGTTTAAAACTTCCCTTTAGAAAATGACTTAAAGCTTGAAATTCACATATAAACACTAATAACACGATTGAATTCTACATAAATAACTTTTAAGTAAAAAATTTCTCAACCAAAATTTGAAGGACCGTATTTATCCTTGTCCCCACATGTGCCTTTTTGTAATTAAATAAACATATATTTTTTGTCAATAATGAGTATAAGTATTCTTAACTGCTTTATTATTTAGAAAATAGTCAACATTTTTATCACACTTACTTGTAGGTATCATATGATCGGGCTTGCCCGGCTATAAATTCATACTTGTTACCAAATTTAATTTTAAACATAAAATTGTAAATCTGTGGCGTATGAAGAATAATTAACTTGTCACTGTAATTACAAATTACTTATACGTTTTTTTCGATTAAAATGTAATGCGGAAAATTTACAAATATTCCGTTAATAGGAAGCTTAAGTCCCGAATAAATCCACATATAAATCCACCAGATGAACTCAACATAACCTCACACGTAGAAAGTAAAACAAAAGCATGCTGTTAAACCAAATACTGCATTACTTAGAAGCAGTTATATACAGAGAGTCTGTTGCAACTCTGTTGATTATAATGGCGATCACGCGAGAATTACTTTCCAAATTTTAAAATAAAATAAAATTTTAAAAAAATCCATGTTAAACATTAAAAATTGTAACCATGTGGCGTATGAACAATAATTAACTTCACTATGTAATTAAAAATTAATCATACGTATTTTCCATTAGATTAGAATGAAACGATTGATAAAGTTATGGAGGTTTTATTGAGAAAATTTTGTTTAGAAAAGGAATTAGTAAACCAAAAATAACTTTCTGAATAGGGGGTATATATATATTAAACAAAATGACTATGGAAATTTAGCTTAGTAAACCTTTTATAAAATAAAAGCTTGATAAATTTTAAAAGAAAAAAAATAAATTTTTATTAACATTTAACCTTTTCTTTAGAATCACTCGTCGCTCGACCTTAACCAACTGTAGTTACTTTCTAAGATGTTTTACTTTTCTTTGTTTATATTTATAGATTTCTTTTAAGTAAAAAAAATTCAAAGGAAAAAACTTAAAGTGAACAATGTTGTAAGTTGTCAAAGACATATTCACACATGAAACCCATTACGAGAATGTAATTTGAACTTGACATACATACATACACACACACACTTGAAAATGATATTATCCGTAATGTGAATACCATTTAACAAATGGGAACATCATAGAGTATCCTAATAGTCGTCGTCTCTGACCTTCTACGCTGCATATTTATAATAATTACCTAGTAGTTTTTGAAAGAAATAAAGTATTTACACTTTATTTTTTTTGGTAAGAACTTATAAAAAGAAAATTTTTTCAAAAATTTTATATTAAATGAACATTTTCGATCAATTTTAATTTTAAGGGAAAATTTTATTTTTGAAAATTGTATATCAAAAAGAGAAATTTTCTTTTAAAGAAAATTATGAAAACTTTTAGATCAAAAATTTTCCAATAAACGAAAAATTAAAAATAAAATTTTCTATTTGAAGCAAAGTTATCAGAAATCGTTTATTAAAAATTTTTTATCGAAAATTTTGTGCCAAAAAAATATTGATCAAAAATTTTCTATAAACCAAGGAAATTTATCGAAAATTTTCTATTAAAAAAGATTTTTTATAAAAAAAATTATATAATTATTTCTTTAAAAAAAATAATATTTATCAAAAATTTTCATTAAAAAAATGAAATTTATCAAAATATTTCTTTAAAAAAGATAATTAATTAATAAAATAAAAAATAAAATTTCTATAAAAAAGGAAATTTATAGAAAATTTATCGAATTTTTTTTGTAAAAAGAAAATTGTTGGAAAATTTTCAATAAAAGAAGAAAATTTGTCAAAATTTGGCTATAAAAAAAGAAAATTTTTCGGAATTTTTCTAGAAAAAAAGAAAATCTATTGAAATTTTTCTGTAAAAAAAAATTATCGAAAATTTTCTATAAAAAAGAAAATTTATTAAAAATTTTATATAAAAAAGTTGTTTCTATGGGAACTTTTTTACAAAAAAGAAATTCTATAGAAATTTTTCTTTGATTTATCATCATTTTTCTATAAAAACAATTATCGAAAATTTCCTATAAAAAATTATCGAAAATTTTCAAAAAAAAAAAAAAAATTATTGATTTTTTTTAAGAAAATCAAATAATTTTTTTTAAGAAACTTTATCAAAAATTTTCTGTGTCATGTCACATTGTTTAAGGATGTTATGATACATAAAAAAGTGTCACTTTTATCCCGAAAAGATTTGCTCCTAAATTTCATCAAGTATCCTGTATAGCCGGACTTTTGCCAGGCTCAGGAGTTTGAAACTCTGTGTTATTTATGACTTTATGTTACTCTGACACTTTTGAAATTGTCATAACATCTGTGGAAACTATAACTCAATGTGGTGTAGAATAACGCCCATGGACCTATTGTGCCACTGGACACTATGACTCTATTTGACGAAAATTGATCGAAAAATTTCTATTTAACAAAGATTTTCGAAAATTTTCTCTACAATGTTTTATAAAAATAAAAATTTATCAAAAATTCTTTATAAAGAGTTTTGTTCAAAAGTATCCTTGTTGTGTGTAAAGGTTCAAATGTCGTCCTGCCATCTGAATTGCCGGATACTTTTATACAATTACATACATACATATGTATATAATAGCACACACACACAACAATGAAATACATACAATGACAAAAAATGAGAACGGAAACTTGACAAGATATTTGTGACATTTTATGTGACACATTTCATAATGAGACCTAAAAAATAACCACAATTTTTTTTCTATTTTAGGTTTCACTCATTTCTTTAACATTTATTATTTTGTTACTAATGTTCACAAATATATAGAAATCTATAAGACATTCTTAAAATTTATAAATGAGGATGTGTGTGTGTGTTTGTTTGTTTGTATGAATCTAAGTAAATGAAAAAGGACACATATAAATGTGTATGAACACACATACAGTGTGAATATATGAATAAGTATCTAAATTTACAGTTAAATAACCCAATGTTACAATGTCACAAACATTACTGTATATGTAACTTTTGTTTTTAATTTTTTTTTTTTACTTATTCATCTCTCATATACAAGAAATACATACAAAAAAAGTACCAACAGAAAATCTTAAAAATATCCTTCATCAACATGAAAATCTTTTATTTTTTTGTGGAGGAAAAAAATAGAAAAAATACAACTTTTGCTAAAATGTTTTGTCGGTTCATTCAAAGCTTGTTGCCTTGTTTACATCTTTTTTTCTTTTTTTTTTTTTTTTGCTTGCATGTTCATCTTGCATTCTATACATACGAGTAGGAAATTTGTTTAAATTTACTATAACAACAACAAGTAAAAAGAATTTAGAATGTACAACTAGTGGCAGTATTGTTGTAGTTTATAGTATTAAACTGTCTATTTGTATATATCTTATTCTTACAATGTTTTTCTTAAAAAAAAAAGAAATAGACACATCCTTTACACGTGTGTTTGTATTGTGAATAGTTTAGTCTTCATTTGTGGCTATGTGAAGTGCTTTTTATTATATATTTTTTTATAATTTTATCTAGATTCTTGGTCTATGTTTTCTGTTCATTGTTGGGTTTAATTTACTTTTTTCAACATTTTACTCAATGTGTTTTAAAGCAGAAAATATGAAAACTACAAAAATTCAACTGCTACATCTAAAATGCAATCATAATTATAAATAGTTGAATCCATACTAAACTCCGATTATATAGCCCACTCGTGTATAGTACCTTGATTTGATGATGTAAAAAAGTTTTAAAACAAATGAATTTTCTGTACATGAAATTCTTAAATGTATAAATATATGGGGAGTTGCTCGCCGAGTAGATAATATCAGGTTTACATGGCTTGGGAATAAACCAGCCTATTCGAGCTTTCATAAAGTGGCTATTGGCCTAGAGGATCATGGTTTTGGAAATGGGAGCAGCAAATGTTACGGTACTTCCCATTTTTATGGAACCTTGCATAATCAGACCTCAAAAATACCTATATTATATCACTCTTAGATCACTTAGTACCTGAATTATAAATTGTGGTCTAGGTGTAAATCAATCTAAAACTTGTTCTTTTCACCAGAAAATACAAGTTACCCACTTTCACTCTTCCTCGCTTGAATGGGGTTGAGTTAAACATATCTGAAAAATATCCAGGAGTTATTCTTTATTCGCAACTATCATGACACTTGAACCCTCAATCCAAAGTGAACAAAGCGGCTTCGGTCTTATACTCATGTAGGAGAGCAATTGGAAATTTTGGGGCTAAGAATGCCAAATGGCTCTTCGACATGGTAATATGGTAAACTACTCTGGTGGGAATCCTTAGAAATGGACGTCCATCGAAAGAGATTTGAAGGAATCTCTCGCGCATCTCAGCGCTAATGATAACAAGTGCTCTTCGTACCACTCCATCAACGGCTCTTTTTGTCATAATGAGTTGGTCACCTGTTGATCAAATGGTTCATGAAGTTGCTCTCAACTTAGCAATTAGACTCAGTACAATCGGTACGTGGCATGTGATTATGTCAGGTCATTCTACTATAATCAACTGCTAGGGAGCAATTTCATGCAACATTGACTACTGCTCCCCCAAACCATGATATATGCTTTTCAGTGTCGATTCAATACGATTCAAATAAGATGGAATCTATTCTCCGTGATTGTTTGTTACAGGACTTCAGCGATGGCTCCTAATCGATAAGTGAAGTTTCTTTCCAACTTTCTGAACAATGTAGCGTACTTCAGGCAGAACTATCAGCCACAAAACGGGCTGCAAACTGGCTAAGGTTCTATCGAATATACCTCTTTCAGTGTCCAGCCCTAGCGGAGCATAAATTGAATCTGCTAGGATCCAATGTCAATGACCTATCTAAGGCTGGAATCTGATGGATAGATTCCTTTATTCGTGCGACAAAATGGTTTGGATAGGAAACCAGAGTAGATGGGTCGAAGTGTAGTAATACACCGATTGCTTTTCCCTTTTTAAGTATCACAAAGGGATCAGAGATATGGACCCAATTGTACGCCTGAAAACAAAGGACAGCCTGCTAACCTAATCTAGGTTTTATTGGTAAAAGGATGAATTAACTTTTAATGTTCAGAAACTAAGAATTTTCCAATCACTTTTCGTGAGAAATGTTATTTCTAGTTTGTTGTTTGTCAAATCCGAAGAAATACACCCTCAGGTGGGAATCGAACCCAACACCTTCAGTTTACCAGACAAGAATGTCCATAGACCTTCTAACTCTACTCAAAGCCATGAAACAGAAACAGTAATGTATTGGAAAATTTGTTTAGAACTTAAGAAAGGGACACGCATATACCGAAAATAATTGCTCCTAAATTCGGTGTATATTGCATTTTGGATTTCTTTTTAAAAAGTGTCCTAGAATTTCGTGTCTGCGGAATTTCGAATACCGACAGAAAGTCCACCGAATACCGTGGTACATTTTATGTCCCTAACTGTTACATACATTTTTAATAATGTATTAAAATTATCATAGGCGACTGATGGCAATCTTTTCACTCTTCCATGTACGAATTAAAAGAAAAATAAATAAGCGACAATTTTTTTTGGTGCCAACTGAAAAGAAATAATAATAATGATCCATAACAAGTAATTAAGTTTTATAGTCCTTGACTTATTTAATCCCCTAAACGTAAAATGGACAACAGTGATGTAGGGTATCAATGATACAAGCAATTTCTTCATATTTGTCGTTGGGTTTTTAGCCATTTTAAATGTACGACGATGATGGTGATGATGATGCAGTGAACAAGTTTATTTGTATGAGTGTGGTTTGAGGTTTTTACTTGCAACACAGACACCACTTGTGTAGATTTGTTGTTTTAGTATTCTTTTTTTTTGGCATTGAATATTATTTAGTTTGTAGTAGTTGTTGTTTTTGCTATTTCTATACAGTTATACATGGCTTTCGTTTTCCTCTAAATCCAACGTCTTTTCTTATCATGTGCTAGCCGTAATTTACCTCCCTTTTTTGCCATACCCCCACCCCCCCTTTCAAGCAACAACAAATCCGACCGACCATCTTAGCCATGATATTTTTGTTGGTTGAAATGAGCGTATTGTGGTAAATGTTACTTAACTTGTTGCCACATCATGATGTGTCTTTGCACAGATTTTATAGTACTTCATTCTCTTTTACTTGTTAGTTTTGCAGCAGTAGTTTTACGATTTTCACAAATTTTATTTTAGAATAAAGTTTTTCAGTTTTTTTCTGTTTTCACTTTAATGGTAAAAAAGTACATGGAAAATTAAGACATTTCTGTGATTCTTTTATTCCTTTCTTCTTAAAAATTTATATTTTGTTAAGAGAAATCACATAAAACAAAAAATTATTTATAAATATTACCTTTTATTTGAAATTTAATATTTCCAAAAAGTTTCTATATATCTAAGGTTATTAAATCTGTTTTATAAAATGCCTAAATTTATGTAAAGCCCACACACAGTCTACTAATCCATTTAAATCGAACTTTTTTTTAACATTGAACTACACATTTGAAATACTTTAAAAACACAACAAAAATAATTATTTCAAATAGAAATAAATAAAAGCTTGTTTAGAGAATAGCCATCGATTTTGTTTTTTTTTTTCTACAGCTTCCATTTAAAAACTCAACAAGTTTTCTTTTATTAAAACAATAAATATTAAATTTCAATAGAAAAGCCACAAATCAGACACTCCAGAAAAAAATTTAAATAAAACAGTTTTTGTTTATCTTCAAAGAAACACATTTTTTTTATTTTTGCAGACACTTTAGAAAACTCTAACAGTTTCAGTGTAAATAAACAAATTATTTTAAATTAATTAATTTATTAGAAATTTTTTGTATACATTAAACAATATTTGATATTTTATGATGTAAAATATGCAACATTTCACACACCCTTGTTTCTAGTTCAGTTCTAGTTTAGTTCTAGTTCAGTTCTAGTTTAGTTCTAGTTCAGTTCTAGTTCAGTTCTAGTTCAGTTCTAGTTCAGTTCTAGTTCAGTTCTAGTTCAGTTCTAGTTCAGTTCTAGTTCAGTTCTAGTTCTGTTCTAGTTCTGTTCTAGTTCTGTTCTAGTTCTGTTCTAGTTCTGTTCTAGTTCTGTTCTAGTTCTGTTCTAGTTCTGTTCTAGTTATGTTCTAGTTCTGTTCTATTTCTGTTTTAGTTCTGTTCTAGTTCCGTTCTACTTCTGCTCTAGGTAGTTCTGTTCTAGTTAATACAAATACCACAAATCGCTAAACATTCATACCACATTATCTGTAGCGCATTCTTAAAGTATAATTCACACACCTGTACCAGAGTGATTCCATAAATTACACCCACCAAGAGAAATTCATAAAGCGAAAAAGAATCCAAAGGGGGTGAGAAATAGCAAACAGCAAACACAAAAAAGAAAAAAAACATTTAATTGCAATTTAATTACAAACTGAAATGAGACTGAGAAGTAAGAATCGAAAATTGAAATGAAATGAACGAAATACTGTACGAATCAGCATTTAAATTAAATTGTGTATACAATTGTGTCAGTCAGTCATTTAGTCATTCATTCATTTGCTATGTGTGTTTATAATAAAGTGTAGACAATGAAAATTTTATTAACTCAACACCTTTATGGTACGTGTATTTTTCAATTATTTTGTTTTTATTTCTTTATTTCAATACAATTTGGAATTGGAAATATTCTCTACTTTTGTTTTTTTCTTCGTTAATAAACAAAAGTCAAGGAATTTATACACCTGGTCAGTATCATTGTCTAAAAAGAAAAAACTATTTTATGCCATTGACAAAATTATATAAACATTTTGTAAATTTTTGCTTATTTATTATTGCTGTGTTTTAGGTGAAAAAATTTTCGTAAATTTTTAAAGAATATTGTAAGGTATTATTTGTTTTGTGTCGTGTTTTTGGCTTCAATGACGATATGCTACTACATACATAAGTTTTCAGAAGGAAAGTTAGTAGGACCTCTACGATATCCATATTGATGAGTTAAATTATGTTGTTCTTAGTAGGTTGAATTATATTGTTTTTAGCCACTCCCATTTTTGAGCCTTATCATTAGCATTAGCAACTTTCCACTATACTAGAAGACATATTATAACATGTCGAGAAAATTAGCCAATTGGGGTAGTATTGAACACCACTGTTTTAAAGCCTGCTTCTGGCGCACTTTAACTGTATGAATAAGTTTGGCTTTTTTATTGATTGCTTCTCGATAATCAAGAATTATTTGTGTATATTTGGTCATTTCTTTACTCTTTAATCGAATGACAATAAGATCACCGGGGAAGAATAAGAACTTTGGATCCTTTAAAATTATTCCTCGTCTTGGTACTTTGGTGACCGTATATTCCTGGATATGTGTGAAATTTTGCACTTCTTATTAAACCAAGAGTTTTGTCTTGGTCATGTCGACCAAAGTTGACCATATTGTAACTGATTTTGAAATATGATGATGTCGAAAATTGAACACTGATCCAAGCTTCAATAACATTTAATTCATACATTTCAGGGTATAAAGTAAGGAAAAGTTCTAGTGCATGATAGTGGTAATCTTAGCATATGTATATGTATGTTGGATCTTTACCTAGATATTGATTGATTGATCTTTAATTAGAGATTGATTGCTTGAAGGGGCCAGAAAGCAGTACGACCTGAGTAATGATCTTTTGTTCAGCCCTTTTGTTCACAATTGAGAATTAAGTACCCGTTTGAATCTTTCTGTTCTAGTTTAGTCGCATAAAACTCGCTCAAAAAGGCAATAGTAACTAACAGTCGCAAAGTTGATGTTCGGAAGCTTAATCCTAAATTTCACCGAATCTGTTTGACTGTACCGGTCCATGTGCAGGAACTTTGCTTAGGTACTTCTGCTATCAGCGGAGTAATTAAGGAAAAAGCTATCACTGGTCTAAAGCCAATAACAGGGGCGACACAAACATCAACCTCCTTTTTGATGCCATGAAAGATTGCATTCACGAAAATTCAATCAACTAATGACCCATTGCAGTGCATTCCTAAAATTCTTAAAGTCAACACAACTACACTAGTGAGGCACCTAGAGTCATATTTGATAGTCCGAAATACCCAGCCAAAATAATGTGACAAAGGAAGGAGGAGTTTTCCAAGACAAATTCAAACCTTATTATTGCCTCTCAACCATAAGTCGTGTAGCATGAATATTGTTGAGAAGGCACCAGCACTAAAGTAAGAGGAATACTAAATCAGTACTGATCGCCTGGCTGATAAAGAAAACTTTCCCGATTGTTCACCAACTTACATCCATACTCTGGCCATAGTGAACTATCTACGGGATGACAGGCAACTACCAAGTGTCAAACTGAAAATTTCCCATCCTATACTCAACAGGTTCAGGAATCCAACATAGGTTGCTCTGTCACATCAGCCAGTGACATCTTTTGAGATGCCAACAGCACCGGAAAGAGAATACAGACATATATGGCATTAATATATCAGTCTTTAAAGCAATATTCTCTCCCCGCGATTGCGGGTTTTAAACCAAAGCCACTACGTCGATCCCGAAAGAACCTCATCCAACTAACCAGCCAGGACAAGTCCTGCATACGATTGACCACCTGTAGTGCGAGATTATATGGTACTCCAGTTCGATTCAATATCAAATCATACCATGCAAAGGCTGAGGATACATTTTACCAGTTTAGAGTCCTGGCAGACTTGCAATATAACCAAGATAGAGATTTCATCAAGCTAACATGCCCCCGGGGGTACAACAGGCGGACGTTCGGACTTACAAGTCCTGCGGATAGCTGACCACCCGTAGTTACAGATTATATGGTACTCTGGTTCGACCCCATATCAAATCATTCCAGGGAAAGGCGAAGGATGCATTTTACCAGTCTATAGTTCCGGCAGACTAAATGTATTGGTAGCACCCTTTTTACACTGGGGTGTTACAATATCATCAAGATGAAAATTTCACCAAGGTAACTTGGCCCTGGAGGGATGACAGATGGATATCAGCTAAGAAAGTGATTCTGACCGATTGGTATGCTTTAAGGTGGGTGTAAAACCAATAAAAACCCCATTTTAAAATCTTTAAAAATAACATTGAATAAATATAATAAAATGAAAAAATTTTATTTGAATATTTCATTCATACACGTTCATGTAACTTTCACATTAATTGCGCAATTTTTTACAAATTTCCATAAATCCTAACAAAAGAAATATGCTGGAAAAATAACAAAAAAAAAACTCTAAATAAAATGGATTTAAATGGCAAAAATAAAATGAATAGATATATTTTTAAAGTAAATTGAATTTAATTACTTTATGCTATAAAAGAATATGCGAACACTAGAACAGATTCAAAAGCCATAAAAATCTGTTTTATTATTATTTTATAAACGAATAGATATTGTGCTTTTGTATATTGATACAATTTTCCCAAAATAAATTGTATAAAAAAAGACATAAATTATAAGGTAAAATCTATATTTCTAGTATTTAAAATAAAATATTCAACTAAAGTTCACATTTATAAAGTACAATAAGTATTGTATTTAAATCTATTCACAAATATTAAAAAAAATCATATAAAAGTTGCTCTTGATCATGAAATATTTGGGTACTTTTTTTTTGGTATGTTTTGTCCGTCTGTGCATATTTTAAAAAATTTCACAGGTTGGAAAACACAATTTTTTCTTAGCGTTTTTTTTTTTTGTACACAAAATTTTGGAAATAAAATCAATATAAATTCTGAGATTATAAATTATTGTTGTTATTTGTTTAAGTAATAAATTACGTATGTACATTCATGTTGTTCTTGTTATTATTATACTTTTTTATTTATTTTATTGATTGTGTTGAAAGATAAGTAATGTTGTAAACAAATTCAAAACGCTTCTAATGTGCATTTGTATTAGACTAGTGTTAGTTGTCACTTGAACGTAAGCCTCCGTGGCGCAATTGGCTAGCGCGTTCGGCTGTTAACCGAAAGGTTGGTGGTTCGAGCCCACCCGGGGGCGCATATTATTTTATATTTTTTTTATTAATAAAGAACTTGAAAATAATTTTTTTATAAATCGCAGTAAAACTTAAAACATAAATTTGTATAAAAACCGTTAAAAGATAGGTTTTATTAGATATTTAATTTCAATAATTTTTTAATTATCATTTACATACATAACATTCAAAATTTTACCTTTTCAATATAACCAATTACCCCACCCACCAACACGTCACATTAAATATGCATTAAAAGTTTGTTTTTGTTATAATGAACATGCTACATATTAATCGCATCATATATTAATTGATATTGAACAGAGGCCGCAAAATGTTGCAAAGAATCCAACCCGCAACCATTAAATGTGCAATAAAATTATTATTTATGTCTGTAAATATTTACAAACGAGATAAACAACTGAATTAAGTTGTATTTCTTTCATCTATGAACTCGCGTAATGTACATTTTTTTTCATTTTTTTTGCAGTTCATTTTGGCTTTTTCCTGTGCATTTTTATTAATTTGGCATTAAAGCGGCAGGAAAATATGTACATTAATCTTAAACAACAAAAAAACAAAAAATTTGAACAAACAATTTTGCAATAATAACATTTTGAAAGTGATTAAGCAAATTTGGATAACATGGGCAGGCTACACTAAAATGAGAAATATCGTCGAAATTTTTAATCGAACATTTTTCAAAATTATTAATTTATCAGTTCTTGTTCAGTTCTAGTTCAGTTCTAGTTCAGTTCTAGTTCAGTTCTAGTTCAGTTCTAGTTCAGTTCTAGTTCAGTTCTAGTTCAGTTCTAGTTCAGTTCTAGTTCAGTTCTAGTTCAGTTCTAGTTCAGTTCTAGTTCAGTTCTAGTTCAGTTCTAGTTCAGTTCTAGTTCAGTTCTAGTTCAGTTCTAGTTCAGTTCTAGTTCAGTTCTAGTTCAGTTCTAGTTCAGTTCTAGTTCAGTAGCTTAATACCAGAAATCGGCGACTAAAAGTTTTCTGCCAAAATTCAGAACCATAATATGCCATATGACCTCCAAGTGTAGGTTTGTACTTACTAAATTGTAACTTATCTAAAATTATTTGTGCTTATAAAAAACACAAAAAACTTGACATATCATGTCGGAAAAAATCGTTTAACGACTACCTATCGAAAACACCAGAATATCCACCATTTATCATTACTTCAGCATACACATTATACTTCAAATTATTGTAGGGTATCGGGCTTTAAAATTTACAACAATAAATAAAAAAACAACAATAACAACGCAAAATATTTAAACATTTCAAGGTCAATTACATCCATACAGTGGTGATGGAGGCATGAACATGAGTAAACATAATGCAACAAAAAACGTATACTAAAATAAAAAATAAAATAAACAGCAACAACCTACAGAAGCAGCAGTAGTCTAAGTTGCTTAATACATGAGGCAAAGTACCCGCATTGTGCAACATGAGTTAATATTTTGTATTCATTTACAATGCAACACAACCATTTATTTCGCTTTTTTTCCTACTTTGTTGCGCTTGAAAAGAACAAAAAACGGAAACGGATGTGGTGCGATTGTAATGATGTTTTCAAGTGATGTTATGTGTGTAGTTGTAATTGTGGTTTTTGTAATAGTAGTGGTGGCAATGGCGATACAGATGATGAGTGAGATAGAAAAGAAGGTAAAACTAAGGGCCTGAAATGTATACGGAATGCATCAACAACAATAAGACCAGTATTTAACAATAAATGCCTTTGATATGACACATACAGCCCTAGTAAAAATACACACATTTACAGAGCCCTATATTGAGATAAAGAACTTGTACTCGAAGTACAACAACACAATTACAATGTAATGTAAGCATAATATATACATACATACGTACACATTAACATATGTTATGTTACTTTTTATACAAAACAAAAATATTTCAAGATATAAATAAACCTGCTGAAGTGCATACTATAGCTCTATCACAAAAAATAACAAATACACAAAACAATAATAATAGATTTGCAAACATTTCCACACTCACATACCAGCAAACTATTTAAGTAGAAATATTCGTATCTTTTACACATCACTGAACATTTAAATATTTTATTTTAAGCTATTTTATACAGAAGAAAACAGAAATAACAAATAAAATTTAAATAAATACATTTAAGCAACTTAAATATATTTACTGTTTATTATTTTTTGGCTTTCCCTTTGTTATTGTTACCATTTATGATAAAAACAACAAAAACAGATATAGAAATAAAAAATATAAAAAGTTTACGACTTTGTGCAAATCGATAATAATAAAACAACAAAAGTTCATTCATATTGAAAAGATTTATAAAAATCATCCTACATCACTAATCAAACAGACTAAAATTATCATCTCTAGTAAATTTTGTACACACATGAAATCAATCTACTATATACACACATATGTATGTATGTATATGGTCGGGGTCTTATGACAGACTGTAACTTTTACTGTTCTGATCTAGTTCTTTGCTATGACTGTTCTAGTTCTGTTCTATTTCTGTTCTAGTTCTGTTCTAGTTCTGTTCTAGTTCTGTTCTAGTTCTGTTCTAGTTCTGTTCTAGTTCTGTTCTAGTTCTGTTCTA
>NC_060950.1:25431200-25546375 GCF_022045245.1 Lucilia cuprina | reverse complement strand
AGTTCTAGTTCAGTTCTAGTTCAGTTCTAGTTCAGTTCTAGTTCAGTTCTAGTTCAGTTCTAGTTCAGTTCTAGTTCAGTTCTAGTTCAGTTCTAGTTCCGTTATTGTCCAGTTCTAGTTCAGTTATTGTCCAGTTTTTTTCTTTTTTCTTTAAAATCGACAAAATATAGACCAAACTGCACAGTCTTGTTAATATACCATCTTCTCTTCCTGCTAGACCATATAATAGGTGAACAAAGGAAAAACTATTTAGCAAAGTCCGCTAAAGCAGTATTATTTTCAGGATGCATTCTTATATGAAAACTCTTTCTAAAATTATTTTTAGCCTAGACCTAATAAAATTATAAATATTATCCTCTCTAAGTTTTTACATTTACAAATTCCTTGTTCTACTAAGTGTTAGTCAAAAACTATTTTTAAATTTTTTTATTCTTGTTAACTACGCTGAATATTTCAAATAAATTACACACAGCTGTGTCATTTTTATCAGCTGTTTTCTGTAACTTCAATCTACAGAAGAAATTTCGCTTCAAACCATTTATTTACAACAATTTTTTTTACAGTTCATCACTTACATACACGTGGTAAGAAGTAACAAAACCCACTACCCTGCAGTTTGTGTTTACATTATCCAAATAGTGATTAGTATATCATTAAAATACTGCAGTGGAGTAAAAATATGTGTACCATAAACTGTTACATTCTAAAGTATAAAATCTATGAATACATTGAGTTCTTATAAACCTACAGGGTTTTGTTAAAACAAGTTCTAATATGTTGAAGTGTGTATGTGTTTGTGTGTAAATTTTATACATGTCCTTAAAGTTTCCCTTATAAATCTTTATTTGGGCTTCATTTCTTCTCTTTCATTGCACGTTTAGTTTGTATTTGTATTGGTGTTCGTGTAAGTATATGAAATCCTGCCTCCAAACATTTATTTTCACCTGTAATTCTGTTACATAAATGTATGTAAGTGTGAACAAGTGTATATGTATGTGTTTACATTGTGTAAATTATAAATAAATAAAACATTTTTTTGTTAAAAGTGTGAGTAAAATGTTTATTTGTGCGTGGCACTTATAAAAAAATATCGATCGTAAACATCTTTACTTTCTTTCTCGCATTTAAATGAACAGAAATAAATATAAAATGGAAATACCTTATTTTGTTATAAATAAAATAAAATACAATTATTTAAATTTTTGTGTAAATATTTAAATAATTGTATTTTTTGTGTAAATATTCGTTTTATACCAAGAGAATATTCAAATCTAATGTTTATCAAAAATTTACACACATTTTGTTTGGTGCTACAAAAAGTTTTAATTGTTGAGAAAAACAAAAAAATGTTGTCCAGTAGTATGCTGGACAAATACGTACCTTAATTGCACCATAAGCATGTGACATATCCTTTTATATCCGATTAAAACACTAACCTTCAAAAATGATGAAATTGTAGATTATTTGATTAAGAAAGTCATCAATTTTATTCAACTCTTTAAATATGAACCCATGAACCCACACATTTAAGCAAATCCTCAGCAAAAGTTTTCACATTCAAAAAATATATTTTCCGTTCGTGATTGTCGTTTCTTTTTGTTTTACAAAATTTTAATTAAATGTGAAAAACTTTCTATTTATTTAACAAACAAATAATGAAACAAACATTTAAGCTGAAAATATTTTACAAAAATTTCGTTGAAATAAATAATAATTGTTTTCTGATAACAAAACCAAAAAACAAGAACGGAACTAACGCAATCAACCACATTTTGTAACATGCAGCTTTGCAAAAAAAAGAAAAGAAATTTAATTTAAGTTGTAAATGTGCTTCTTTTTTCCAAGAAAGACAATCAAGCAAACAATCAAACCAACTTCATCGTCATCAACATCAGCTGTATTGTATGTTGCAGCAACTCAACGCACTACATTTTGTCTCAGTTATTCAATTCGTTTTAATGTTGTTGGTGTTTTATACTTTAGTACTTTTTTGTTGTTGTTTTATGTTTTCTTTTACCCACTTACAAGGAAAAGAGTTTCAATCAATATCATTTATTTTCAACAAGCATAAACCAAAACCAACATTATAAATTAAAGCAACAACAATAAGGCAACAATAACACTTTTTTTATAAAGTTTTCTTTTGCTGCGTCTTCATCTTCTTCTGCATTCACTTCCGACGTTCATTACAGTTTTAAAAATTTGTATACCCTACTTCAGCATTTATGAAATTTTAGTAGACAAAAAATAGTTCGGTTGTTAGAAGGATGTATCCGAAAAAATACACATAGGCCTGTTGTAAGCTCATTTTTATGAAAGCAAAAAATATATGTTCACTAAATGCATTATCTTTCAATGTTAAGAAACTCAGTTTCCTGGACGTAATACCTAATAATTTCCCAATCAGTGTTACCGAGGAATGTTATTTCCGATGCTTGTGTTATGATTAGGTAAACAATGGCGTATTTCTGTTTCTATTCCTGGATCAATATAGCTCTACAAGCCTAATTTATGCCCCCACCGTAGAGATCTTTGCTCTAATGTTTCGGATCAGCGTTTCACATATTCTGGTACTTCCAATGATTGTTTAGAGCTTTCCAATGTATCATGTACACATTGAAGACGTGTCCGATAAATGCTTTTGGCCAGTTTGTCGTTCGACTGTAAATACATTTCATTGGGTGTAGAAAAACAGTCACATTTGTAAGTGAGATCATAACTAAGACCTTAAACGGGACCAATGCAAATTTTAGACTGGACTGTACTCAACACCGTAGACACTTAACAAGTTTATAGTTTACGTTTAAGATGAAACTACTGTCCCGATTATAAACGATACTATAGTCTACGACTATAGGCCAGATTACAGGCGAAACAGTAGTATAAACTTTAGTCAAGACTGCGGACGATTCTTTAGTTCAAACTATAGCCGTGTTAGTTACTTATTTAGTTAGTTAGGTAGTTAGTTAGTAAGTTAATCAGTTTGTTACTTAGGTAGTTAGTTAGTTCGTTACTTAGTGAGTAAGTTAGTTAGTTGGCTAGTTAGTTAGTTAGTTAATCAGTTTGTCCGTTAGTTAGTTCGTTACTAAGTTAGTGAGTTAGTTGGTTAGTTAGTTAGTTAGTTAGTTAGTTAGTTAGTTAGTTAGTTAGTTAGTTAGTTAGTTAGTTAGTTAGTTAGTTAGTTAGTTAGTTAGTTAGTTAGTTAATTAGTTAGTTAGTTAGTTAGTTAGTTAGTTAGTTAGTTAGTTAGTTAGTTAGTTAGTTAGTTAGTTAATTAATTAGTCAGTTAGTTAGTTAGTTAGTTAATTAGTTAGTTGGTTGGTTGGTTCGTTCGTTGGTTATCTTGCTCTTGTCCATAATTTTGCCTGTAATCAACAGCTTTGCTCATAGTCGTTCCTTTGTGCATCACCTTCGCAATAATTACTTCGTGGCTGCAGTAAAAACTAAGAGATCCTTATTATGGCCTCGCAAACTGTCTTTCAATATTCCTACATAATGTAGCGTCCGTAATAGGCGACTATACTAACGATTTTTTCCACAGTATTCAAGACATTGTCCATTCCTCTCGCTTGGCATAAAGAAAGAAAAAAAACGAAATCCTTTTTTGTATGAAATGAGAACAGAAATTTGAAATTTTTTCCATTGTTTGTGTTCCCTTGTAAAATTGTTGTTCACCTTTAACTTGATGGTTGGCTGGCTGGTTTGATGGTTACGGGTTGAAGTAGTTGTAGTAATTTTGTATTCTTTCCACTATTTTGCGTTTTTGAATATATTTTTGTATTCATCAGTAAATACATACAAATGTTGTCAGTATCCTTCAGTTTTTTTTTAAGCTTACACTCAATACAAATTTTTCATCGTTTCTTTTTTTTTTTTCATCAGCATCCTTTTTTTGTTGCTGCTGTGCTTTTTCGCACAAATCAATATTTTTACTTTTTTGTAGCTCTTGTGATTCAAGTATAGTTTGTGTTGCTGCTACTGAATGTAACAGCTTTTTCTTCGTTACTTGTATGTATGTTCAGGTTTTGTATACAACAGCAGATTGTATTTCAACTGCGTGTCCTTGCAAGGACGCAAAAAAAACAAACAGACACACACATACATATACACAAGATCTAAACACCCTTATATCCACACCCACATTAAAACTTACTGTTAAGGACTGACAATGTTATTGTACCATTGGCACTTTATCTTCATTTGTATACCCTACAAATATCGTGTGGCTTTCAGATACATACATTCCAGCTAAATGGTGCTTGTATTGCTTAATACTATGCCACACTTTTACTGGTCATGCCACTACGGTCGTTTATACAGGTATTGGTTTGCAGGAATAGTGGTCGTTAACCTAAAACCATTTAAAATGTAATTAGGCATGTTTATCTTATCGAATGGGATAAATATTGGATTATTTTCAAATTTTTTCAGCAGAGGACAAAATTTTGTATATCCTACAGCTTAATACCTTTTTTTTTGCACAAATTTTAGCATCACCATCAACGACTTCATAACAGCATTTTAAAGAGGTCACAACTAGAATATGAAATAATGTTCAGCGACATGATTTTAAATTCATATTGGATTAATTCTTGACTATAGACTCACCTATAGTCTTGACAATAGACTCATCTATAGTCTTAACTATAGACTCATCGATAGTTCTGACTATAAACTCATCTATAGTCTTGATTATAAACACATCTATACTCTTGACTAAAGGCTCAACTATACTCTTGACTATAGGCTCATCTATAGTCTTGACTATAGACTCATCTATAGTCTTGACTATATACTCATCTATAGTCTTGACTATAGACTCATCTATAGTCTTGACTATAGACTCATCTATAGTCTTGACTATAGACTCATCTATAGTCTTGACTATAGACTCATCTATAGTCTTGACTATAGACTCATCTTGACTATAGACTAATCTATTGTCTTGCCTATAGACTCATCTATAGTCTTGACTATAGACTCATCTATAGTATTGACTATAGACTCATCTATAGTCTTGACTATAGACTCATCTATAGTCTTGACTATAGACTCATCTATAGTCTTGACTATTGACTCATCAATAGTCTTGACTATAGACTCATCTGTAGTCTTAACTATAGACTCATCTGTAGTCTTGACTATAGACTCATCTATAGTTTTGATAATAGTCTCGTATAATATGTTGACCATTTAGTTTTGACTATATTCTAGTCTATATTATTGCCATTAGATTTAACTATAGTATCATCTTTATACTTAACTGTAGTGACTTATATAGCCTCGACGCTAGTCTAGTGCAGTCTTGACTATTATCTCGTCGATGTCCCACATATAAAGCCGAACAATTGGAACAATATATTAAAGAAAAAGTAGAATTCAATCTGCCTAGAAAAATTCAATATTTAAAATAATTGATAACATAAATTTTATTATTTCAATAGCAGAAAAAATTCAATATATCGGATGTTTATTCGTTTTTCTTTACCCAAAGTATGTAGAACTTCCACTCTCCTACCAACTTCGATCTATTTTAATATCAATCTATTACTTATATGTTACTTGTTAGTCCCTATAAATGCTGCTAAAGTTGTAGTTGTTACTGGATGTTATTGGTTGGATTCAATGCAAGATTATACAAATCGTCCCTGGAGGCTTCATTTATAAAATTTTTTTATTTATCCCCTTTTTCTTTTTTTTTTTGTATATTTTTAAATGCGTACACTCAACATGATGATGGCAACAATCAACAGTAGGTAAAGTGTATAAGGGGGTTTGCAATTGAACCCAGTAATTCGTGTGCAAATAAAGAAAATAATATTTAATTTATTGTAAGTATTAATAAAAAAAGAATTTATCCTATTTGCAAAATATGTATATTCTCTTCGAAGGGAGATTTTTGAGAAAGTTTTCTTCGAAAAGAGAATTAGTAGATTTCTAACAAGATAAATTGTCAATAATCTATATCTATAGCCGGCTAAACGGCTGGACCGATTTTCTTGAAATTTTAACGGTACCTTCCTGTATATCGGAAACTATAGGCGATATGCCACGCCTACTTATGAAATAAAGTCAACAGACAACTTTGACATCTATTAGAATATTTGGGAGTGGCACCTTTCATATTATGAAAATATTAAATCAGCATATCTCAAAAAATGTAACAGTTAGAGTCCTCACATTTGGTCGGATCCACATAAATCTCAATATGATTACTTAGAATAAAAATTTAACATATTTATTTAACTTGGAAACTATTAGAGTTAAAAGCTTAAAATTTTCCACGAAGAACTTTAGCATCGATCTTAGCAACTTTAGCAACTCCCATATGAATTAAATACTAATAGAACTAGATTCCTAAAATTTTGTACAAACGACTTTTATATTCATCTGAACATTTTGGGGAAAAAAGTGGACTTTCATCGGGAGGTGGCTTGGAACCCATATATGAATTATATAGAAAAATTTGATACTGTAAAAGCTAGAATTTAAATATTTCACGTAAAGAATTTTGACATTCATATGAACATTTAAAAAAAGAGCGGACTTTCTAATCAATAAGAGAATTAATTGAATATTCGTTTTGAAGACGTGATATATAGAAGATTTTCTTTAAGGTCATAGAAAGTTAAGTTAATAAAGAGAGAGATTCTAAATTATATATATAAATTCATCTAAATATGTCCAAAATTCTCTACAGACTGAGAATAAATCTTTTGATTTATCGAAGACTTTTTGAAAAGAGGGGATTTATTAAAAACCCTTCGTAAAGATGAATTGTTTTGCTAATTCTCTATAAAAATCAATGTTTAGAGAAAATCGTTCAAAGAGTGTGTTTATTATTTATCCAATTATAAATTATATATTAACCATAAAGATGCAATTAAAAAAATTATAAAAAGTGAAAATTATTCAAAGAAATGATTTATCGAAAGATTTTCTAGGGAGAGAAAGCATTTATTTATCTTTAAAAAGATACCTTTTAATCTCTTTAAAGCAGTGTTGCCCATACAAATACTGTTACACGTTCATTTGTATTGGTAAAGCAGCAGAGAACAAAATGTAACCTAAAATAAAACTGTACTAATAAAATGACTGCAAACTAAAATGTATATTCTAACTGTCAAATTGATATTATGGATTTTGACAGACAGCGCACATTGAAGCTCATATTTAGAGAATCGAGGTTTTGGGCAACAATGCTTTAAAGAGAAAGAGTGTTTATTCAAAAATATTTGTATCGGTGGACACCATCAGCAACTTCATAACAGCATTCATTATCATTTCATCTATTGTCTTGACTATTGACTCATCTATAGTATTTTCGCGACATTTATTTAAATTCTTTATAAATTTAACTCTTACTTAAAGATATTTTTAAGAGATAAATCGTTCTAAAATTTCTGAAAAAAGTGAATTTCAGTTTCAAGAGAAATTTTATAGTAAAAAGAGAAGTTATCAAAATAGTCCATAAAAAGAAATTATTTAAAAAATATTAAAGAAAGAATTTATCTTTGAATAGGAATCTAACCAAATTTTCTCCAAATTGAAAATTTTTTGAAAATTAAGTTTATAAAGAGAAGTTGTTTAAGTAAAAAGAGAATTAATCTATAAAGATAATGAAAAGTAGAATTATTGTAAATTATCTATGAGAATCAATGGAAAAAGTGAGAGTTTTTATGGAAAATTCTTTTAAAATAATACAGTGAGCATATGTTTATAGAAGTCTCTATAAAGAGAGGAGTTATAAAAAAATTTACTCTAATTTTTAAGGGATCAGCAGGGCAACAGTTTTATACTGTATTTACATCTATGTATGTGTACGTTTATAATAATATAACACTAGTAGTAGAGTAAAACATGTCGATAGTAATAGTTTCTACTGCTACCGTTACGCTTGACAGAAAAAAAGAAAAGGAAATAGGAAATTGGTCGCCATTTTTAAGCAACTTATAGATTATTTTTTTTTTCAAAAAATTTTCTATTCAATTCGACTTTAGTCGTTGTAATTCTCTATGCTCTCTACAACTTTCAACCAATTCATTCATATTCATGCATATTGATATTTCAAACATTTATAAACTCATACGAAAATATCTATTGATTTGATGCCATAGTATATGTATGTATATATAGTAAAAAGATTTATTTACACATATACATAGTCACAAAGGTGTTTTTATACATTTAGTATATACAAGGCTTTAAATATATGTATATATACACACACACAGTGATATTTGAAAATTGAATTTAAACAACAGCAGCAGCCTCAAAAACTCTAGTATTTTACATATAAAAGTGAAATAAAGTGATAAAAATTGATAGTGAAGAGAGGAAATCTAAAATAAATTATATGTAAATTTTATTAGAAACTTTTTAACTTTATGATTGCTGACGATTTTGTTTTGAATACTGATGATGATGATGATGGTGTTTCAATATTTTCTATGGATTTTTCTCTTTTTAATAAATTTAATATTTGATTGAATTCTGTTTAAATGTATTTCAAGGTTTAAGATTATTTTAGGCATAAAAATAAAATTAAATATATTATCAATATTTTTTTGAACTAGCTATGTGTTAATATTGTTAATTTTTTTAAACTTTTTATAAAAGTTTTATTTCAATTAAATGTTCACTCTAAAAACTATTCACCAATTTTTTTGTGTTATTATAAAACAATCTGTTCCCTGAAAGGCATTTAAATATATTTAACATTTATGATATTTAAAAAAAAAAGAAATATTGTATTTTTTGCCCCAACCTGTAAGTAATTAAATAAATAAATTTAATACACAGACTACATGTTGTGTATCATTTTAATTCGATTTTAAATATTTTTTTTTCTTTTTGCTTAAATTAATCCATAAAAATAACAAAATAAAAAAATACATATATAACGAGAAAATACAATCATTAAAAATCTATAATTCATGCTTGATGCATTCAATTTACGACACAACAGCGACCTGACCTACCAGTCAGGCAGCCAGCCAGCATCAAATACATGACGAAATAAACATGTAACCAGCATCATGTAAAAATCATCATTGTCTGTAATTGTAACAACATTCAATGTCATATGCAAAATCTTAAACACCAGTTGTATATAGTTTATAGTTTACAAATTCATATTGAATCGGATGTATAATATTACATGGACATGTGATAAATGATAAAATGATCCATCTCAATTAAGTTCAGGATAAATGTAATGAATTACTATTTAACCACATTTACTCTGAAATACAGGAGGTTTATAAATGAGGAGCAGGAAAACATAACGTGTAAATAATTCTCTTTAAGGAAAGAATCTTTCACAAAATTTCCAAAGAAAGTGGCAAAGAAAAATCGAAAAAAAAAATTTATTAAAATAAGGATATATGCCGAGAATGGTTAAAGATATACGATCAAAATATTTGTGGAAACAAAGAATTTTTGTCAACATTCAGTCGGCACTTCTTTCTCTAAACCCATACACTACAACTTCTTTTCTAGACAAACAATGTAATAAGGTTTTGTTTGGGTCACGTGTCTGATATTACCCTAATTTGGATCCCTGTCAGTTGCCATGCGTAGGGCTACTGGAAAGGCTTAATATATACGGAATAACATATAAAGTGACAAAGTTATTATGGCCGTCTTTCAATGAGAAACGCACAAGACACCTTATAACCCGAAATAGGCGGATATATGAAGGTTAATAGCAGTAATAACATGTAAGGTGGCTTGGTTTACCCTTCAATGAGTACTGTCGCAGTTGCAAAAATAAAGCCGGAGGTCCACAATACAAGTGTTCGCGTCAAAGCATTATGTGTTGCGAACCTTTAGCTTGAGGGAAAAGAAGAAAATGTCTTTCATCTTCTCAGGGAATGTCCTGCTCTAGGCGCAAAGAGAAACAGTGTCTTGACATTGAACCTTGGCGAGATATATGGGTCTAAACATATTGAGATTTCTCACGGCTACAGGCCGTGAGACTAATCGCATGCATGATAATGAACCAACCATGGCTAACGAACTTTCTAACTGCACTTTTAGGTACATATGAAAGAGAGAAGAGAACATCATAAGAGAACTATTTGCATAACTAACGGTTCAAACAGAGAAAATACAATTGTTGTTTGTATTCTCTCATATTCAAAGAAAGTCTCTTGAGTGATCTTTTGAATCAGTGAACTTTTGAAATAATTTTTATTATACTTTGTCTATGGTCTGGCTTATTTTTAACTATTAATTAGTCTAGGAATTAGTCTATGCTTCAAATCCGAAAAAAATATACTTTAGTTACTATCGGGAATGTTGTGCGCTACTTTTCATAAAAAAATTGTCTCTGAAGTATTATTTTTCAATGTTCAATAACGCAGTTTCCTGGAAGTTATTCTTTAGAATTTTTCAATAAGTGTTAGTGAGGAATGTTATTTCCAGAACAACATCTCTTGAATCTAATTTCGACGATTTCCTGACAGTGACAAAAAAAGTTCTCCATAGTTTCACTATCTTCTCCACATGCTCTACATTCTGAATCCACACGTCCAATTTCGTATAGATTTGCTAGTAACCCAGTGCTTCCGCTCATACTAAAACCTCAGACTTACTCATTTTGAAAAAAATTTACGTTTTGCTCTCATCAGGGTCACAATATAGGATCTTTATAGTTCTGCCCACCTTTTCATTATTCCATGAGTCCTTATAGAATTTAATCAGTCATAATTTTAATTCAGCTTTAACTGCGTCAAATGGATTTGCATTCATTAGGTTAACTACCTCAATTTCCCTTTCTTTTAAGGCTAATACATTCGCTCTTTCGTTGACGACTACTCCCAACTCTCCCCGGATTGCCTAAATTGGCGATTGAGTAAGTGGCGGTTAAAAGACCGATGTAAGGTAATGTCAATATTTCGGGATAAGTATGTTGGGTGCTATTGCCGAAACATCAGATACACTACAGAGGAGTGACTGTGGAACTAAGCGTTGGAAATGGGTTGGTATTAATTGTCCGATGTTTATACCCTACCGTCCGTCCGTCTGTCTGTGTGTCCATGTAAAGCTTATTCGCACGCTACAGGTCGCAATTTTCAAGATAATTTGATGAAATTTGGCACATACTCTTTTTTGGTCCAAGGACGATTGCTATTAAAAATGGTTGAAATCGGTCCATTATTTCTCCTAGCCTTTAGGGTCATAAGAACGTTAAATGTTTTATAATGTCAACGAAAATCAGCAAAAATTAGTTTAATAGAACAATAATTGATAATACAAATTTTTATTGTGATCGGGCCTCATTTGACCCTAGCCCCCATACAGACTCCCCTTCAGAAAATGACATGATGGTCAAAATTAACTTATAATTACTTATAAAACGATTAAAATCTACATAAATGACTTTGTAGTAGACTTAAATTCATCTACCAAAATTTATAAGGATAGGCCCATATTTACCCCTTCTCCCCTTTGTGTAGAAAATCTCTCTTTTTTGTCAACAATAAGTAAAAATATTCCACAATAAAACAAATTAAATGCTTTATTAAAAAAAAATTCAGAATTTTAACATAATGACTGGTGTAGGGTATCATATGGTCGGCAATGTCCGACTATAAATTCATACTTGTTTTTATAAAAAAAACTTTTATGTTGAATATTAATATAATTCCAAAATATGTAAGCAATTTATTGATAAAAAAAATAAAATTTCTAAATGAGGCTTTATATAGGTGAAATATGGGCCGATCCTCGGTAAATTTGGGAAAAGGATATGTTTTTAAATAACAGTTAATTTTGTTGAGTTTCATTGCGATACAAATGGTTACAAGGGCCGATCCTTACGAAAATCTTCAGTGTCATTTATACTTTATAAAACTTATTTGTGCCAATTATTAGAGAGATAATAGAATATTGGACGTAATTATGGCATAAAAAGTTCAAATCGGGAGGAACGGTTGTATGGGGGCTAGGTGAAATAATGGACCGATTTCAACCATTTTCAATAGGCTTCGTCCCTGTGCCAAAAACATGCTTGGTCCTTGTGCCTGTACCTTGCGCACAAGGTTTACATGGACAGCCAGCCAGCCAGCGGACAGACGGACAAGTCTTAATCGACTCAAAAAATGATTCTGGATCGATCGGTATACTTAAAGGTGGGTATTGGACCAATATTTTTGTATGTTACAAACATCAGCACAAACGTATAATATTTTGTTGTTTTAATTTGAAAAAAAAACGAAACTGGGTAAAATTTTGAACTGAACAAAATTGTTTAATCCAAAACATTTTGGGTAACATCATCACAGGGATAACTCAAGCACCTTTTTTGTGAGTATGTAAGTGCATTATTTCTACCACCATCAATAAATTTTTATTTTTTATAACATACATACATTCATTCATCATTCATTTATTCAATACATTTTCTTTATTTTATTCATTAATACAAGACTACCAAAAAAAAAAAAAATAAAAATAACAACAATTGTGTTTAATTATATTTACATCATCAGCAGTAGTATCTCATGATCGATAAAATTCACGTTCAACGTTCATATATAACAAAAAAATATATATTTTTTTCATTCTTGCAAAATTTTATTTCGTTGGTTTTTATGTAACATTACGAGAACAAAGTCAATGATACAATTTATTTACGAATAAAAAAAAAGTACTGAAATTTACGTGTAGATGATGTTTTCTGAATTTTTACACAAGCGTAATTTTATATATTTTTTTTATGGGTCTATTAAGCGAATTATACCAAAATAATGTTCGTTGTATTCATATGAATAATTTCATGTGAAAATGCGTATGTTTGTGGGTGGTGAGTGGGGTAAAACGGATAAATTTTTTTAACTAAATGTGAAATACAAAAGTGGCTAAAAGACTTAAAAGCCGAAAAGAGTAAAGACAGTTTCGAAAATGTGTGTGCAAGTATTTAAACAAAATGTCTTATAAATTTCTAGAGATATAAAGCTAAAAAATGTAAGCTCCAAATAAATGGTTGTTATCCCCTTTTAACACTTTGCTAATTTTTAAATATTTTATTTAATGTTGTAAGAAAATAACATTTGCGTTAAAGAAACACATTTTTATCGGGATTAATATAAAAATTAAAACTTAAATTGTTAAATAAACAATCGTTTATATGATAAATAGTATTTAAAAGAAATTATATGTAAATTTTTTGTTTTATTTGAAAAATAATATAAAATACTTTTAACGTACAATATTTTTGTACATTTTGCAGTTGAATTATAAGATTCTTTAGGATAGAAAATTATGATGAAATCTTTGGATTCTAGTATAAATGTAAATAGATCACTGATCGTCATAAACATAAAAACACACGGATTGAAGGAAACTAAAATTGGTCCTGTACGAGGACCTAGATGTTAATATACAGAATAATCAATTGTTAAATAGATTTGTATATTAATGTTTTTATTTTACTAAAATATATTTGCTGCTCTACGCTCTTGCTCTTAAAACGCAGCAAGATCGCATTCATATCAACAATTTCGAACAAAACCAATAATGTACTCACCAGTTTTACAACTAATAAAATATTAACACGTACCTGAAAATATACAAAATAAAATATTAATACTTAAATATTTATTATAAAATATATAAAAGATTGGGGGAAAAAAATCCGGGTATTAAATTACAATTCTGACAAAATCTGTTCTGGATGAAGGAAAAATTAAATACCCTCCATATCGAATTGGTTATAGAAAGAATCAAGTTATAAATTTTAGATTTATTCAAATTTCATTTTTATATTTAATACATAATATGTAATGTATTACTTAACATACTGTTACACAACATATTAATATATTTGTCCAATTCCCAATCGATGTTGTATCGTTGTATGTCATAAAAATTTTTGAAACAAAAACAAATCAATAATAAAAAAATACGACAAACTACGATACAATCGTACAACGCCTATTCTGAATTGAACAATTACATTTAATATAATTATCCAATTCACAATCTGTGACTTAGTGTCGTATCGTTGTATGTCGTATTTATACCCTACACCTCTTTAGTGTTTAGTTGTTGTGTTGATGATAAGTATACCAGTCGGCAAAGAATCATTTTCTGGTTCGATTTAGCTATGCCCGTCCTTCTTCCCTTCTGTTCATCCGTCCAATAAACAAAACAAAAAGCGGCCTCACTTGACCTAAGCCATATACAAAGAGCCTTTCATAAATAAGTTAAATGGCAAAAATTTGCATATAATGGTTAATTTTGTTTTCAAATTTAGGATAAATAAATTATATGTAAACGTGTCATCAAATTTTATAAGAATCACTCCACATCTTCCTCCAATCCCGTTATAGGGTCTACCTCAGTAAATTAGTTTTTCATTAATGTTTTGTTATGATAAATAAATTACATGCTCATCTCTTAAGTGGTGTAGGATATTATGAGGTCTGCCAAACCCGATTATTATTTCATACTTGTATTTTCAATTTCCCTTATGATAAAACAAATCACACAATTGTCCATAAGAAGGAGAGGCTATCAGAGAGGTTAACTAGCATGACGTTAAAACTAGCATGAACAAGGGGACAATCTATCTTTAATGAATACTCTAAACCAATGTTGCCCAAAATCTCGATTCCATAACACGCGAGATAGAGCAAGAATATTCTGCTGACGTTGCGTTGACTCGCCTACACTATAAGCTTAATTGTGTATTTTCTTATTTGAGCATGTGTTAGTTGATTATCTCTCAACTTGCAAAACAAAATCAACTCAGTTGCTGATTAGCATTTGTCGAAGTAAGATCTGAACGCAAATTTTTTTTAAATCCACACACAAATACAACAACAAAATTTTAAGAATGCCGAATATATTTAGGTGAATGAGATAGCACAGCTGATAGTTTTTTATATATGAACTTTAATGTACGCTGTCTGTCAAAATCCATAATATCAATTGGACAGTTAGAATATACTTTTTAGTTTACAGTCATTTAATTAGTACAGTTTTATTTTGCGTTACATTTTGTTCTCTGCTGCTTTTCCAATACAAATGAATGTGTAACAGTATGTGTATGGGCAACACTGGTTTAGATCTCTGTTGGTTTATTTTGTTTTTTATTTCGTTAAGCGTTGTTGTTGTTCATTTTGTTTTGCTTTTGGTGTAATAATAATGTAGTCGGGAAAAAAATTAAAATTTATAAAACTAATATGTTTAAAATACACTATGGTATACATATAAGATTCGGCACAGAAGAATATAGCACTCTTAGTTGTTAAGTTGGGTTTTTGTTTTTTCGACTTGTGTTTGCAATTTCTGAAACAAAGCGACATCAACCTACTTTGTTGAATGCTGCCAAGCAACTAAATAAAATATTTGTATTTTTGACGCTCTTCTTGAGAAGATCGTCCTGTATACGTGTAAACTGCCGAAAATCTTCGTATTCAGAACAATACTAGCGCCGACGCCTGCTTTAAACGGAGGCCTTGACGATCTTGCCCATTTTCGTGTTATTGCACTCCGAAAAAAAGATGCTAACCTCCTTTTATAGTATGACGGGACTATAAAACAGTAGTGTGAAATGTATCCTTGTTCTTACCCTGAAATGATTTGATCAAGGGCTGGAAAGGTAGTCTGTAGGGCATAGTTTTACATTTGATATTGTCCCAGTTATTAGGGAGGTCACTGTGGCTGTGTTTTAAACACAAACTCACGGGGTATCTATTGTTTTTCCCTGACAACAGATACCCCGGACAAAGTGTGTCCGATGAATGAGAAGAGTGCTGTGTTGAGTGTATTGTATGTTTTTCTCAATGAGTGTGTCCGATGAATGAAAAGTTAGTTAAATAGTAATGGAATCTTATACATGCCCGGATATGTTCAAGGTTTACTATTCTGTTTATATAATATTATAAAAAGGATTTCGGCTTATTTGATGGATTCGTATTTTAGTCTACAGATTGTGTTACAGATTTGATAACTTAAGTACCTAAGCAAAGTGATTGTACGTAAACCAGCAGAACCACGTAAAAAAATTGTCACTGACATCTAAGCACACAATAGAAGTTGATGAGTCATCTAATAAGCTCACCTTAAGGCTCACATTGCAGGTTTTTGTGTACATTACTTCGACTTATGTCATGAATACCATACATTTATAAGCGACAATGAATGAGCGACTATAGAGGCTTCAAAAGGAATAGGATAAGAGAATGTTAACCTGATAAAATCTGATTGCAATCCTCTGCAAATACCCAAACCAGAGGACGGGAAGTCTTATAAAATGTATTAGTCCAAGGCTATTTTACGAGCGCGACCATGCTACGACGAATGTACAGAATGTATAAAGATGACATCAAAACGTTAGAAGACTTTCGTAGCCATTATTCTGAAATTATACTCAAATATATTGGGAGCAATATTATTTCTGATATCAAATCCTACAGCGATTGAAAATTTGAAAGGACCTAGGTCCATGAAGATTCTGAACATTGGACAATAATTACATATATCTTTACATAAGGACTTCACCAACATTTCTTCTGATATTTCAAGGTTTTCATCAATAATTTTAAGAAACTACTTCTTACTGTTTCATACTTATCTTAAAATGAGGGCGTATAAGTAATATTTTAGTCATTTTAATAAGTATACGCAAGTTACTACTTATTGTAGATTATTTTAGAAAATCAAAATAAATTTAATATCAAAATTGTTAAAATATGATTTGACATTTAAAACACGATAAAAATACATATCATTAAAAATAGTAATAAACTAAACATTATTTCTAAATACAGTTCAGGTTCGCATCAAGCCGAGAATGATTAGCTGAAATCAAATTTAAATTTTTCAAATGACCGCTAACAAATACAATAGTTCTATCTGTTATATATTTTAAAACTAAACGTATAGTTTAATTTTCAGGCTAAACATTGCATAATTGTTAATAATTAAACTCAGTCAAACTATTTCAGCTAAGTTCGCTCTTTTGAGAGAAATCCTAATTACAACTAAGTAATTCACCACATACAATCTTCAAAGGCAAATAGCCATACCTCTAAAACAAATTTCTCAACAAAATTTTTCTACTAAAAAATAAAACAATGAAACAACATTCTTTTAAACCTTTTATGGCGCCAAGTCTATTTGTATGTTAATAAAAATTCTTTGTTTTGAACTTATAGTCGTAGTCTCATATTCTTTTATTTTTATTTACATAAAAATTTTGTTTTCAATTTTACTTTTTTTCTTATAAGTGTACTAAGTTTTTTTCCACATTATTTTGTTCATTTCTTTTAACCCAAAACCGACAACAATGTGTACCAAAGAAACCACACATATACATATTTACATACTTGGCATATGTGGATATGTGTTGGTTGGTATTCTTAAGGACAGTAAATTTACTCTTTCATATAGAACATACGCAAAGAAAATAGTAGACAAGTGTTAGTAAGGATAAGTATAGTACAAGCTGTTGCAGCAGCAGCAATAGTAATAGGTTAGTTGTTGTTGTTGATGTTGTTGTATTGAAACCTATTATCCTTGGCATTTAAAGTATTTATACTCACACATACACACAACAGTCTACTTTTGTATAACAAAACACTATTTCCTGTGGTTTTCAAAACAATTTCGAAAATATTTTTTAAAAGTTATTCAGAAATACAGAAATCAACATCCGCAATACATTTGGAAATGGTGTTGATAACTAAACAAAAAAATTTGGACAATTTTATTTTTTTAAGAAATTTATAGTAAAATTGTTGCACCTGAAACATATGAATGCTGAGAACAATTCACAGAGGTACTAATATTTTTTTTTAACTCGATTTAACATTGTAGCATGCAACCTCTTTTTAAGTCACCATAAATGTCTGAACCGAAAAAAATGTCTACAATCTATGGAATATAATCTAGACAAAACTCTTTGCTAAAGTTGAGACTTTTATAATAGTCTATATTATGAGCTCAACTAAGCGAATGCTTTTTATTAAATAATGTATAGATCCTTTACCGAATGAATGTTCTTAACATTCTGGTAGTAATATATTAAAACTTTCTACTGAAACCTTCTAAAGGATAAATGTTGTATGTAAACAGATTTCATAAACTTCTTTGACGACTCGCCATCGCCCCATAGTTTTTCTTACACGCAGGTGCCAATTCATGGTAGTATAATCGCCGATAATTTTTTTTACTTGGATCAGCACTGAAGGTATGATCCTTACTTATGCAGTGCATTGTGTTGGAACTGGAAAAATGTACTGTGGGAGGGGGTATAGAGGAAGTAGTGTTTGTGGACATTTGAATTAAATCTTTTTACATCGAAATGGGCGGGAATACTTCTTCAGGAAGGTATAAAAGAAAAGAATTTATTTCTGTAATGCGTTGTGCGGTCCTCTGGCCAATCAAACACAAATTGGTGTGTTCCTGTTGAAAGTTGTGTGTTGCGCAGAAATATGCGGGAATCGTTAACAAGTTCCCTAATTTCAGAGGAACACACTCAATTGTAATATCGATAGAATAGTGAAATACACTCGACGATGCGACGGCAACTCCAGTGCATCAATAGAGTTGTACACCTATTACCGATAAGAACCTTCACCCTCACCTGTACGCGATCGAGTAGCTCCAAAATAGACTTTAAAGCTCCGGCCCATATATAAGAGTTGTATTCCATTTTTGATCGGATATAAGTGATGTAAATAGTAAGGAGATAAGATGAAGTGACGTAAACCTTACACCGTATCGAAACAACGAGACAGTGCTTCATTCGACACATGTGTTTATTCCAGCGGACATCGCACTGTCATGCAATCAAGAGTTTCTGATTCCTTAATCGGAAACTCTTGATATTGATGAAACAACATGAGTCTTGCGTGCGTTGAAACTGATTACATTAATACGACCCTTATTCAGTGATAGTTGTCAGGTCCGATTCATTCATATGTTGACTCATTGGCCTGATTTCAGATATTGCCTTCATCGGCAAAAAGTAGATAGAGTGGGTAAAAGAGTAGAAGTCATTTATGAAAATAAGGAATAGAGTAGAAGAAAAAACGAAGCCTGATGAGATTCGATCTATAACACCTCGTATAGGGCGATCTCTGAGAAAAAAATCGGGAGAAATTATTACCGGCAACAAAAGCAATTAGTGCACCATGCCGCACTCTTTCAAACGACTTTGAAATATCTAGAGCCACATCATTACTTTCGCTAAAATGGTGAATGGAATGACACCAAGGAAGGCTAGTAAGTCTTCAGTAGAGCGACCTCTGTAAAATCCATACTGGTGTTCGTTAAGTAAATTGCTGAACTCCAAATATTTGACAAGATGGAAGTTAACTATATTTTCCATAACTTTGGAAAGTGCAGATCAAATTGCTATTGGACGATAGTTTTCAGGATTACTAGAATCTCAATTTTACGAATTGGCATTACATTATCAACCTTCCCGTATGCAGGAAATTTGCCGGCGTGGTACTGGCCACCCGTTGTGCCAGATTATATGGTAATCCGGTTCGACATCATGTCAAATCATTCCAAGGAAAGGCCGAGAATACATTTGATTATCACCATTTATCGTCCCGGCAAACTAGAGATACTGGATGCATCTCTATACTGCAGAATTGCAATTCACCAAGATATAGTCTGTAATCAGGGAATCGTGCCATGGGGCCTCCTAAAGAATGTTTTATCTCCATAGTTTTGGATCAATTAAAGAAAAAGTCTTGGCAATAACATGCTACAGATCTCTAAAGTGCATCCACTAAGAGACTTTTAGATCTATTTTTATTTATGTTCTCTTCTCGTTCTCGTTCTCTTCGCCTCGATTTTTTTAACTTTCTCAAATTCTGTGCACTTAATAGCGGCCGCCAGTAGGTTAGTTGTTAACGTTCTAGTTTCAAACGTTCTGCTTTCAAACTAACTATACACTTAATAACCACCCAATGTTTTTGTCCAGTTTACGTTACTAACGTGTGCTATCAGTGGCTTTGAGTGTCACTCGAAGGATATCTAGAAGTGATTCCAAAGGTTTGATTAACAAAGTGCTTATAGCCCAAGCTAAACTTCTTGTAATTCTATTTTGTTAAAATGTTTGGTCAAAGAATTTTCTCGTCAATTTATACTTAAATTATAATTGCACTTTTTATGATCTTATAGAGTCAGTGTATCATAGTTGGGTTAAGACCCCTTATTAAACTTATGGTTCTTCTACATAGCTCCAAATATCAATATGACCTCTTGGTTCTGTCGTGGTGGCATTTCCGAAGTATCGCTCACAAATATAGTACTGTCCAAGAACCAGGTCTATGTATAAATAGAAGTTTTCAATCGCATTTAGCGCCTCTTCAGCTCTTCTGTAGATAAAGTGGCCTCGACTATAATATAAACTATACTCTCAACCATGATCCATACTATAGTCCAGCCTATAGTCTTGACATTATGCGTAGACCTTCTTTATATTCAGGGCTATTATTTAACCTAATTTAAATTTAAATTAAATTTAAGATCTAAAAACTTACTATAATTTTAGTTTCAATAATACAAATTTTTAAAACTATAAAAATATACTGTCCCTGAGATGTACATATGTCTGTAAATATGTGTTAATGTGAGAATATGACAAGTTCATGCCTTGACTCAAATAAACGCAATATACAATTTACTAGATACAAAATGAAAAATAACAACAACAACAAAAAAACTATACTAAACATAAAATGACAAGTGATGCACTCGCTTTTGCCACTATAAACATATACAAACAACCATGCAAAGGCACAAGAAACAATAACAACAACATTGTACACAAGGATAAAACAACAAAGCAATAAAATGGAGAAAAGCTAGCTAGACTGAAAAAAAGTAATCCTCCAGTCTATGACAGTGTAGAGACCACTCAACACATTTGCTATGCACACATAGATACACACATACATACGTATGTTTGAACTTAAGTACGTATGTGAGTTTGTATTTCAAAAAGAACCATCATCATCGTCATTGTGAATGTTAATAAATTTTTCATGATTATGTCTCAAATCATACTCGTTCATTTAGTACGTCAGTCATTCAGAATGTCTGTCTGTCTGTCTGTCTGTCTGTTTGTCGCTCAGACAGTCATTTATGCCAACACCGTTGTAAGTAATATTACTTCGCATGCAGTAGCACTTTTCAATAGTGACAACTCAGTGGATTTACTTCTATGGGGTTGGTGAAACAATATTGTAATCAAAGTAATTCCCTTAAGCATATTGGCATTTTGAAATGATTTCATAGAGATAAGATGTTAACATAGCTAATACTAAGAAGTTAGTAGTACGATCTAAATAAAAACTAGAAGTAAATGGACTAGTGTTGCTAACCGATTTATATCCTTATATATTTTTTTTGATAAAAATTTATTTATTATCTTAATATCAAGTTCAGAATTGTTTTTGCATATAATATATTACTATTCCCCTAGTCACTTGACATTACTAATTCAAGGATAATACAAAATACCACATCTGCAATAACATATACATAATTATGTTTTTAACCATGTTTTTGTTCAGAGATTTTCTTCAGCGTTTTCCTATGTTTGCAGGAAATTCACATACACACAAAGCTTTACATTTTTAATTAATTTTTAAGCGAAATAAATTTATAGTAAAACTGCTAATGCAGAGCCCCTTTAGTAAATTTCTTCCCTTTTTTTCTTTACCATTATGGTAGTAACGTATAAACAAACAATTAAACAAAGAAAATCTGCAAGTAGTCGTCAGTAAGCCAGTTAGTTAGTCAAAGAATAAACAAAATCTACTTAAGCTTAGTTTAAATAACCGTACAGTATAGTCTGTCTTTGTTTGTCTTATTAATGACTATAGGAAAAACCGGTAGTACTAAAAAAACGTGTATCAGTATCTAATTTCAGCGGACACACTTTCAGCGGACCCTTTTAATCTACATCGTGATTGAAATATTTATGCTTTACTATATGGACTAAACATTGGATTGCGGTACAAGTTCTTAGACTAGTATAAAGACAAGTTATTGGGCCAGTTTACAGACTAGTCTTTGGATTGAAAGATTCATTGACAGGCTTACACTTTGGATAAAGTAGTACCTAATATATGGAACTATAAGGACTATTGACTAGACTATAGTGCAGACTAGACTATACTAAAGTCTAGACTTTAGACTAGACTATAGATTAGATATATTATAGACTAGACTATAAACTAGACTATAGACTAGACTATAAACTAGACTATAGACTATACTATAGACTAGACTATAGACTAGACTATAGACTAGACTTTAGACTAGACTATAGACTAGACTATAGACTAGACTATAGACTAGACTATAGACTAGACTATAGACTAGACTATAGACTAGACTATAGACTAGACTATAGACTAGACTATAGACTAGACTATAGACTAGACTAAAGACTAGACTATGTTTGGGCTAGTCTTAGGACCAGTATATGGATTAAACTTTGTTCATGAATTAGTCAATGTACTAGTTTAGTAATCTTAACTATTGGCTAGTCTCTCAAATTGTCTCTAAACTTACCTATTAAAATGTATTTAGATCTGTCTGCAAAGTAGTCCATGATCTAGTCTACGGACGAATAAACTGCCTAATCTGTGGACCAGATCAAGGAGCAGTCTATGTACTAGTGTATATATTGTCTAATTTATAAACAAGGGACTAAACTATTATCTCGTCTCTCAACTAGTCTGTGAACTAATCTGCAAACTACTTAGTCTGTGAACTGGCATATTAACTACTTAGTTGAATCTATTTATAAGTCTTTCGATGAGGTTTTCGACTTTGAATTAGTATATTGAATAAGTTGATGACAAGTCTAAAGTATCTCTTAACTAGTAGTATGTAGTAACTAGTATAACTGGTTCTAGTTTGCAAGTCTATGAAACATTTAACAGACCATTCTAGGGATTAGATTTTGGACCGGCTATGTATTAATATATTAACTAATCTATGTACTAGTCTAACTATGGGCGAGTTTTTTGACTCATCTATTAACTAATCTAAATATTAACTACATTAACGATTAGTTTTGGACTAAACTATGGAACAGTTTTTATAACAATGTCTCTAATATATACTCTATGGAACAGCCTATGGCTTACTCTATTGATTAGTTTATGGACGAGTCTATTTATTAGTTTATTAACTAGCTTCTGAACTAGGGTGGTGTAAGAACTAATCTGGATTAATCTAGTCCTAAGTCCATTGAATTGCATTTAGACTTGTCTATAGAACAATCTCTGGACTTTTTCTACACATTATTATTAATCAACAAAGCAACGTTACATGACCATTTTAAAAACAACAGGGTATGTATGAAGGTATGTAAGTTTATTCTTATATAAAGTTATGCATAAGTAAGTAGTAGTTAGGATATCCCTGCAAACATTCAGAATTCAACTATCAAAACTCTTTCATTACTTTGATCTGTTGAAGAGAAAAACGTGACCTGTGTATAATCTCACTATCATTCAAAAGTGATGATACTGGTCGCTCTATATCAAATAGTAGTTTTTTATCAATCGGTATTAGATTTGTCTGTCAAATGTTCGAAGGGATTTTGTTAGCAAAACATATTTGCTAACAGAATCCCTTCGAACATTAACATAGTGTTAAATGTTCAAATATTGTATATTAACATTTAACAGCTAGACAAAGTAAGACTCTTGGCTACATTTTAAGTAGTTTGCTCTTAAATAATATTTTATATTAAAATACATTTTAGATAAACCTAATTAAATATTTAATTGTTAACGACCAAACGTCCTTTTCAATAAAAGAAAAGTAACTATATAAATTGATTACATTTAAATAAAGTAAAAATTAAACATATAAATTTGTCTTTATGTAAAATATTTTGATCTAAAGATTGATAATAAATTCAACGCGAACTTATATCTCACAGTTCATTAAATAAATAACAGATCAAAATACTGTACAAATTATAAAATATTCCCTTTCCTACAACAGATGGGAAGACAGATACTTTAACTTTACTTAAAGATATTTTAACATATATAGTTAACTGTTAAGTGTGTAAATTTATTTTAAATTATTAAACATACATATACAACATCCTCTTTAAACTCAAAAAAAAAGAAACGATTTGACTTTTGACCGCATTTAAAATGAAAAAAATTAAATAAACTGAAATCGTTTTTCCATGCCTGCAAAATAGACTTAAAAGTAGCAAATGTTAAACTATTTAATGCATGGTTGTTGATTCCCTTTGTTTGTTTGTTTCTCCTTTATAATTCACAAGCGATCCCCACCATATTTTCAGTTGTGTATATAGCGCAACAACGACAACAACAACATCAAGGCTATTAACAAGGACCCCTAGGTGAACGACAAGAAACTCACACACTCGGATGTACAAAAACATAGTGAGAATGTATAGCAGTCAGACGATATGATACACTATGCAATTTATTACAGACCTTACTAAAGACAACTATAGACTAGACTATAGACTAGACTATAGACTAGACTATAGACTAGACTATAGACTAGAATATAGACTAGACTATAGACTAGACTATAGACTAGACTATAGACTAGACTATAGACTAGACTATAGACTAGACTATAGACTAGACTATAGACTAGACTATAGACTAGACCAGCCAAGCGCAGAAAGAGAAACTGTTATTGTAGTGGTGAGAAAATGCAAAAAAACACTTAGAAAATATATTTCCTAATTACGCTTGTTATGATCAAGTTTTATAACAAGTAAAATGGTAAATTTTACAGATAAAACATATCCAAAGAAAAGAAAAATGTTAATTTCTTCACAAAGATTAGATTTTTTAACATAAAATGTTTAAAAAAGTATTAAAAATATCGTTTTTATGTATTTTTACTAATATGCATTCCTGAAAAGTTTTTGGAGTGTATGAGTTTTTTGCAAGTTACTCTCTTGTTTGAAAATGATGTTGTTGTTTTTACATATTTTGTTTGCAATTTCTGTATTTTTTACGCTCTTTTAATGAGTTTTATTTACGATCGGGTTATGTACGTGTGAATTGCCGAAAATCTTCGTAATTAGAACAATATGAACGCGCAACGCTGGACTAGACTATGGACTAGACTTTACTAAACTATAGCCTACACCTGTGATCGATTTCGAACATAGGAATACCTCTAGATATTTCTTGGTGATACAAACAACTAGTTTGGACTTTTACTATCTCTTGTAGGGTACAAAAATAAACATATACATTGTGTAGCAAGCAGATAGCTTATGGAAAGTAAATGAACATGAACATATAGAATGAATGTCGAGTATACATATGGATGTACATATAAAACAACAAAGAACAAACAACACGAAAACGAAAAAAAATTAAAATTTTTGTGCATACAAGGGTTTTATGTGTATAAATATCTCATACACGTACAATAATAATAAAATAACCCAGTTAACGATTTTAGTTTATAAAAAAAATAAATAATTTATTTGAATATTTAAGAAAATCAGATAAAACTACTTGGTCTTCATATACTTAAATTAACAACTCATATACATAGATTTTCCCAAATCCAATTTAAAGCAAAAATATTTAAAGTAATTAAAAATGTCAAAGAAATCCTTGCTTCATAGATTTAAAGTAATGCTTAAAATGCATACAAATCTTTGCTCTTTTAAATCTAAACTTTTTGCTGGTTTTAGCGTATTTGCATACCGCACTACTTTCTTCGTTTAAATCAACCAAAAATACATTTTTTTCTTAAATAAAAATTTACATTTTTATAAACTGCCACAAAGTCTGTTAAAGTGTTTTTTCTTGTTTGAACCTTTTTTCTGCATACAGAACTATAGATTTTTTGCCTTAAACAAACTAAAGAAATGTTTATTTTAGATTAATTTAATAAGTGGTTGGTATACGGAAAAAAAATATGTATGTACTTATGTATGTATTCATTCATTTAGATGTGGAATAAATTAAATTAAATTGAAAATTTAAAAAACATTTGTTACAACGAAACGGCTGCTGTTAACGATGTATTTGTAAGCAGTCTAGATAAGAACAGTACATTTTAAGAAAATAGAAATGGTACTGGAAGCAATACTCGCATTAGAATTAAGTTAATCTGTAATTATATTAAAAAAAACAACTGGAAAATTTTGAAAGAAATTGTATGTAAATTAATATTTTTTTCTAATAATAAATGTGTTTATAATAGTTTTTTAATACAAATTTGTTTATAACAGCTTTTTTTCTGAGCTAGAAATTGTTGGGAATACTATTTCCATTTGAAATTTTTCTGAAAATTTTTTTGGAAAAAAATTTTTTAGATTAGAAAACTGTGTGTATAACACTTTTTCTATAGTAAACTTTACAGTTTTCCTATTATAAATATAATATTTTTGTAAGTAGTTAGTTAACAGAAAAATAAAGTTTTTAACAGTTTGCTCAGCAGACATTTTTTTATCAATTTGTTCTAAAGAAACATGTGATAATTATAGTTATAGTTAAAAAAATGTGGTATAAAATTTTTTTCTATAGAAATATTTTTGTATACAAATTTTTTCTCCCATTTTAATATATATTTAACAGTTTTTTTTTCTATTTTCTGTAGAAAAAATTGTGTATAACAGTTTTCTTTTAGGCATTATTTATGACAGTTTTTCATTTCAAAAAATTTTTCTGTAACAGTTTTTTCGACAGAAATATTTCAGTATAACAGTTACTCTACAGAAATATTTGTTTATAAAATTTTTTTTATAGAAATTGTTTTCTTCACTTCGTATTTTATAGAAGCATTTTTAAATATTATTTTTCTGCAGAAAAAAATTTGTGTATAACAGTTTTCTTTTAAACATTTTGCATATACGTATGACAGTTTTCTCAACAAAAAATTGTATGTATTACAATTTATTTAAAACTTTTTTCATTTCAAAAAAATTTCTGTAACAGTTTTTTCGACAGAAATATTTCTATATATTTCTGTATAACAGTTACTTTACAGAAATATTTGTTTATTTTATAGAAACCGTTTTCTTCATTGCAAAATGTTAGTAGTTTATAGAAGCATTTTTAAATATTATTTTTCCAGTTTTCTTATAGAACACTTTCCTAAAAAATATTTTATTTTTTCCATACAAAAGGTGTTTAACATTTTTTTACATTTTTTTGTATAACAATAATGTCTAAAAAAAATTTTGTATAACAGTTTCTTCACAAAATATTTTAGTAGCACAATTTTTATTAATGTATAACACTATGTTGTAATGATAAATTATTGTATAACAGTTTTTTCTATAATCAAATGTATATTTAATCGTTTTTAATAAAGAAACATTTTTTTCTAAAGAAGAACTTAGTTATTATAGTTGTTTTCTATAAAAATACATAGTATAACAGTTGTTTCTATAACAGATTGTGTTCATGTCTAACATTCGCTCATACAAAAAACATTTTTATAGCATTTTTCTATAGAAAAACTTATAAAATGTTTTCTCTATAGAAAATTACAATTTTTAACAGTTTTCTTCTACAAAAAAGTCTGTATAACAGTTTTAACTATAAACAAATTTGTGTATAATAGTTTTTTTTTTAATAAAAAATTTTTTTCAACCGTGTCTTCTATAAAAAAATGTGTATAACAGTTTATTCATTTTAAATATAACAGTTTACAAATTTCTATAAAATTGTTGGTATAACAGTTATTATTATAAAAAAACTAAAACTGTATAATGACAAATTTATAAAAGATTTTTTTATCAAAAAATCTATGATTACTAGATTCTATCATTTGAATAGAACCGTTTTTTCTATAGAAAAACTTTTGATTAAGAGTATCTTTTATAGAAATTTGTATATAACAGTTTTTATATATACAATCGTCTATAACTGTTTTCCTAAGTTTGTGTATAATATTCAATTCTAAAAAATTGTGTTATTTTCTATAGAAAAATTTCTCTATTATATTGTGTGATGACAAATTTATGTATAACAGTTGTTGTCTATAGAAAACACTTTTGTATAATTTTTTATTGAAAAAATTATGTATAATAGTTTTTTACTATAAAAAATTTACGTATAACAATTTTTTTAGCAAAAAGTCTAAATTTGGTTTTTACTAAATTTGGGTATAACAGATTCTTCTATAAAAAGTTGTGTTTAACAGTTTTTATACAAAACATTTGTGTATAAAAATTGTTCCTATATTTGTGTAAAACATTGATTTCTATAAAAAAAGTGCGTATAACAGTTTTTTATATAAAAAAAACTTCTAAATAATATTGTGTAATGTAAAGTTTATGTATAACAGTTGTTTTCTATAGACAAAATTGTGTATAACAAGTTTTTTAATAAAAAATTATTTATAATAATTTTTCTTACCAAAAATTCAGTGTATAACAGTTTTCTATAAAATAAAATTGTGTATAACAGTTTTTTTTTCTATAAAATAGAATTGGGTGAACAGATTTTCTATAGAAAAACTTCTTTATTATGGTTTGTTTTTTGTAATGGAAAATTTTTGTATAACAGTTTTTTTTCTATAAAAATATTTCGATATAAAATTCTTTGCAAAGAATTATTGTCTATAACAGTTTATAAATACAGCAAACGAAATAATTTTAGTTCATTTTTATGATTTCAACTTAAAAACTTTACAAAATATGATTATAATTAAAACATTCAATTTCTCTTTCACAACATTGAGGATATTGTAGAGATGGATCTAATAGATGAGCTAATTTGCAATTAGGCGGCACAGTTTGGAAAGGACAACTGTAAAATCAAGCAAATATTAGCTCAAATCAAAAACAAAAAACACAAACTCCACACACACACACCTTTTAAATTCCACAATAGAATTTTTACCACAACTTATAAGACCACACTGAACAAATGGATCTTTTATTGACGACATTTCAGGTAAAATTGTTTCAGCATCAATGACACAACTTCCAGGATATTCTTTAAATACAAAGCAAATTTAGCGTAGAAATTATCCACTTAAAAAGAAAAATATTTATTTTATTTATTACTCGTATCTTTAAAGGATCCATATATCCGGCTCGCCCAAATCTCCGTTACATATAAACTTGTGAAAATAATACAATAAACACAAACAAGTCGAAATATCATCATTACACTTGAACAATTCGAATAAAACTGATAATCGTATTTTATGTTCTTTTTTTTTGCCCATTCTTTTTTGTTTATTTCTCTTTGGCTCTTGCTGTTGTTGTAGAAGCTTTAAATGTATCTAAATAATAAAATTTTATTTACGTTTCTTGTTTTGTTTTTTTTCTGTTTGCTTCCTAGACGTTTTTTTCTTCTTATCTTGATTTGAACTGTCAGTCAAAGTAACACATTTTGAACTCTGACATAAAATTTGATTCTTTTCTTTTTGACAGAAAATAAAACAAATAAATCTAAATATTTAACATATGCTTAGAATTTATCAATTTGTTTGTTTGTGTTTCTTTATTTATTTCTAACAAATTTAAAGAACTAATAAGGTAAAAAATTTAAAGAACTAATAAGGTAATATATAGCGCACAGTGGGTAGGATTTTTTTGTGAATTTTTCTTTCTAGGAAATGTTTCATTTTCTATAACATATTATTTTCCGAAAAATTAATTCTTTGTATTTTTTAAGATAATAAACTGCGTATAACAGATAAAAATCAAATTGTGTATAACAATTTATATGTGGAATTTTTTTGTCAAAAGAAAAAAATTTGTGTATAACAAATTTTCTATAGAAAATATTATTGTACAACTGTTTAAAAAATTATAACAATTTTTACTAAAAAAATAAAAAAATTAGCGTATTATATATTACTAAACAGAACAATGTGTATAACAATTCAATTGAATTATTTTTCCATAATCGTTATGTTAATTAAAAAATAAGTATAACAGTTTTTTTAATATTTCTGTATAATAAGAACTCTACAAAAATGGTTTTTATAACAGTTGTTGCTATAAAAGCATTTGTTTATAACAGTTTTGTTCATTAAACAATTTAGTATAACAGTTTATGTATAACTCTTTTCCTTCAGAAAATGTTATGTATAAAAGTTTTCCTATTAAAAATTCGTGTATATATTTTTTCTGTAAACAGTTACTTTTCAGAAAAATTTAGCTTTAAGAGTTTTCTCAACATAATATTCTGATTATAACAGTTTGTTCTAAAGAAACGTTTATGTATTACTCTTCAGAAACTTTTTATTACAGTTTTTCCATTGTGTATAATAGTTTTATGCATTAAACAATTATAGTATAACAGTTTTTCTGTAAGAACATTTTGTTTTTTTTTCTAGAAAAATACACATTTTCTATACCAAAAAAGTTATGTATAACAGTTTTTTCTATAGAATCATTTGTGTATAACATTTTTGCACATTAAAAAATTAAAGTATAACAGTTTTTTTCTATAGCAACACATATACGTATAAAATATCTACTTTTGAAAATTTATGTATAATTTTTCTGTAAACAATAACTCTGGGTATAACAGTTTTTTTTTAACAAAAACATTGTGTATAACAATTTCTTTTAAAAACACTTTATATTATAGTTATGTAATTAAAAACATTTTAGTATAACAGTTTTTTCTATAGATATATTTCCATCTAAATGTTACTCTACAGAAAACTTTATTTATAACAGTTTTTTCTATAGAAATATATATTTACAACCGTTTTGGGTATTAGAAAACTTTGGTATAAAAATTTTCCTCTAGAAACATTTGCATATATTATTATTCATAGAAAAATTTATGTTTGGCAAAAATTCTATAGAAAATATTTCGTATAACAGTTATAGAATATAAAAAAACATTAAGGAAACAGGTAAATTTTTTGAAAATGTTGTAGTAATTGATTTAATTAACAAGTTATTTAAATTTTAGCCCAGCAAAAACGTCATTACTAAGTAAGTTGTATAAATGCATGTATATATGACAATCGCTTACAAGTAATTAGAAAATAGTATGAAAAACATATACAGCTTCTACACGAAGAAGACAACGACTAATGAATTAGAAAGTATTTATAAAACTCATTATTTATGAGACTTTATTTGACTACTTCTATGTAATCAGAACGATAAGTAAGTAATTGTGTAAGTGGTTACCTTTTCCATAGATTTCCATCAACTAAGAATTCTTAATGTCTAATTTTATGTTTCCCGGTTCAATATTATAGAAAATTAAAAAAATACGTTGAAGATCAACAGTTAGAAATTTATTAGAAAGATTTTGGTTCTAACTAGTTTATGTTGAATTTCATAGTTGTACTCATATCTTTAAGCTAGTAATGAGCGGTAATATAATTATCTAAAGGGGAAGTTATACGCGGTGTAGGGTCAATTTTGGACATATCCTCACAAAAGTTAGTAAAGAGACTTTGACTCATACAAAAAATGTTTATGTCGAATTTCATCGCTCTACTCTAATTTTATGATAAAAAAAATTGTGTTACGTATGTAGAATGTTGCTATAAAAATGTACCAAAAATCCCATTTTATAGTTTTACCGCGGACTTGCTTTATTTTATGTTTTTTAGTTCAATATCATAGAAATTTTAAAAAAATATCTTTTAAAAAACAAAAAAGTACCACAAAGTTCCTTTTAACTAGTCGTTATACCCTACACCACTTTAGTGAGGAGGGTATATTGAGTTTGTGCTGATGTTTGTAACGCACAATAATATTGGTCCTATACCAATCGGTTTAGAATCATTTTCTGAGTCGATTTAGCTATGTCCTTCCGTCCATATAAACTTTGTAATCAAACTACAAGCCGCAATTCTATTGTCCCAGGGACGAACCCTATTAAAAATGGTTAAGATCGGTCCATTATTTCACCTAGCATCCATACAACTGTACCCCCGAATAGAGCTTGTAAACCTTGTAATCAAACTACAGGTCGCAATTTTGGAGATAATTCATTAAAATGTCTCCATCACATGATCTTTTAATGTACTGTAGACGAAGCCTATTGAAAATGGTTAACATCGGTCCATTATTTCACCTAGGCCCCATAGAACTGAAGTTGCCAAATAGGGCTTTTAAGTTCATAATTATGTTTAATATACTCGTATCCCGACAAAAAGCAGCAAAACCAAGTTATATACTAGGCCTTATGACCATGATAAACTTTATAATTATAGGGCCTAATTTGACCCTAGCCCCTCTAAAAAGCCGCCATCAAAATTTTACTTAAATATCCACAGTTTTATTAAACAGTAAATGGTTTTAGATGCAATTCAACTTAAATGCTTTAATATGAAAACTAAATCACATTTTATTCGTATACAGGTGTAGGGTATTATATGGTCGGCCTCGCCCGACTATAACTTCTTACTTGTTTTAGAGGTTGTCTCTGATTTTTGCTCATATTTATGAATCGATTTTGCAGATTTTGAATAGGAAATTTCTCAAAAGCATGTCAGACAGAATTGTTGCAGATTTAGATACCGAAGATATCTGGAATCTATAGAAATTTGATTTTAACAAACCCACAGACGGACGGACATATCTTAAATGATTCCGCTATGTACATATAAGGACTCGGAATATATATATGTACATATAAATATTATACGAAAGGAATAAACATTTTCTTTACACAATATTTGATACCTATAGTACATTGCCCCAATATTCGTTAACAAACACCTGTATCTGTTTATTTAAGAAAATACCCATAGCTGATGATTTAAACACATATTATTCATTCATGCATTCAACCATATTTTGCTTATCAATTACTGTATGTTTGTCTAACTTGTGGTCTCTAATAGTGGAGGCTCAAAAAATGTTTCAAATCAAATTTAACCACGAAAATGTTTGCATTTTGAAAATCTAAACTGGGGTAAAATTTAATTGAAAATTGTATAAACAATACGTTTAATTACGGATGTATATGTATACATGCAAAAGTATGTATGTAGTATATTTGTACATGTAGTGTGTATGTATATAAGTTTATATGTATGTTCAAGTATTTGAATGCAAAACCATGGCATATTTTTAATTTATGAAAATTATTCATTAATTTATTGTTTATGCAGAGGCCAAGTTGCGCACTCTGTGTCAAGTGTCGTTTTCAATACAATTTTTGTACAGTTTTGCGCAAATAATATTTCAAATAAATAATTTCGTTGTTTTTATATAGCAAGCAACTCAGCGTTTTAATGGTAATAAAGAGAGAGAGAGAGAGTTTGGATTTAACATTTTAATCATTTGATTATGAATTTTTCATAATATTTATGAAATGTTATTTCATGACTTAATTGGAGAAAAATACAAATTTCCAATTGACCTTTAGCTACAATTTTGCCTTTTTATATAATTAAAGTAAATCTGCAAAAATTCTTTTTTTATTGATTTTTATTTTAGTTTTTTTATTTTCCACAAATTTAGCAATAAAACCACAATATTTTATACTCAAGCCACTAACTAATTAAGCACTTACAGATGTCAATACTGACGACATACAACAGCAAAAAATAACTAAAATAAATACCAATTATAATAATCAAATTTTACAAATTCAGCAAATTTTTTATAAGAAAATTTTACACCAATTTTAGCTTTTCAATCATTTTGTTTATAAAAAACACGCAAATCATTGAATGAAGGCTCTTGTTTGTGGAATCGGTACACAGCTTCTTCCTATTCTGGACCAATTTATGAACTAATCAATTGACTAGTATGTGATCTAGTGGGTGTACTAGAGAATAAACAAGTCAGGGGATTAGTGAACAAACAAGTCGGTAGATGAGTGAATAAACTAGTCATTATTTAAGTTAAGTATATATGTGGACTAGTCTGTGGACTAGATAATAGAAAAGTCTGTATACTATTTAAATCTATTGTAAACAATTCAATAAACTAACCTGTGTGTTAGTCAATAAAGTAGGTAATAAACTAGATTTTTTGACGATCCAGTAGACTAGTCTATGAACCCGCCAATAGACTAGTCGGAAGAATAGCCAACAGACTGGATAATAGATTAGTCTATGAAGTAGTCAATAGACTAGCCTATAGCCTAGTCTATGGAATAGTTAATAGACTAGTCTGTGTACTAGCCAATTGAATAGTATGTAGAATAGTCAATACGCTAAATAATAGATTAGTCTATGAAGTAGTCAATCGAGTCAATAGACTTATCTTTGGACTAGCCAGTCGATTAGTCTATGGACTAGTCAATAGACTAGTTAAGGGACTAGTCAATAGACTAGTTAAGGGACTAGTCAATAGACTAGTTAAGGGACTAGTCAATGGACTATTTTGTGCACTAGATCATAGACTAGTCTGTGGACTAGTTAATATACTAGTCTATGGACTAGTCAATATACTAGTGTATGGACTAGTCAATATACTAGTATATGGGCTGGTCAATGCACTAGTCTATGGACTAGTCAATAAACTAGTCTATAAACATAATAATAAACTGAACTAGCTGTGGGCTAGGAAATAGACTTGTCTTTTGACTAGCTAGTAGACTAGTCTGTGCACTAGCCAATAGAATAGTCTGTGTAATTGTCAGTAGACAATATACAAGATTAGGCAATGGACCAGGCTATGGATTAGTGGACTAATCAATAAGCTAGTCTGTAGACTAGTCTGTTGACCAATAAATAGTCTTTTTTACATACAATTCAATAACTAGTCGATAACATGGTCAGTAGTATGTAACCTAACCAATATAACTTTTAGTGGACTAGCCAATAAACTAGTCATTGTACTAATTAATAGAGTAGTCAAAAGACCGGTGGGTGTATTATGCAATACAATCTGTGGATTATTCAGTTTAGTCTGAGGATTTGTCTGTAGACTACTCTGTGGATAAATCATGCAGGTTGTGGTCTAGTCAATCAACTAGGCTGTGAATTAGTCAATAAACCACTCAGTTGTGTAGCCAATAAACTAGTTCATAGTCAATAGTCAGTAGAATAGAGAACGTGGACTAATCAACAAACTAGTCTACAGTCAAGTCACTACTAATTACTCAATTTTATTATATACTACACCACATTAGTGGAAAGTATATATTGGATTTGTGCTGATGTTTGTAACGCACAATAATATTGGACCTATACCCACTTTAAAGTATACCAATCGGCTCAGTATCATTTTCTGTCGATTAGCTCTGTCCATCCGTCTGTCTGTCTGTAAACTACCGGTCGCAATTTTGAAGATAATTCAATGAAATTTGGTACATGATATTCTATTTCTTCGGGGAGGAGGCCTATTGAAAATGGTTGAGATCGGTCCATTATTTCACCTGGGCCCCATACAACTGTACCCTCGAATAGTGCTTCTAAACCTTGTAATCAAACTACAGGTCGCAATTTTGCATATAATTCAATGAAATTGATCTTTTGTGGTACCGTAGACGAAGCCTATTGAAAGTGGTTAACATCGGTCCAACCTAGCCCCCATACAACTAAACCCCCGAATGGAGCTTGTAAACATTTTAGTCGAACTGTAGGTCGTAATTTTGGAGATAATTCAATGAAATTTGGCACATGATCTTCTATGGTGCTGTAGGCAAAGCCTGTTGAAAATAATTATCAATGGTCCATTATTTCACGTAGGCCCCATACAACTGAACCTGCCAAATAGGGCTTTTAAGTTCATAATTATGTTAAATATACTCGTATCTCGACAATGAGATGCAAAACCAAGTTCTATACTAGACTAGATGACCCTCATGAACTTAACATTTGACCCTAGAACCTATAAAAAGAAATCCCCCATCAAATTTTTACTTAAATTAACAGTTTTATTAAACAATAATGGCTTAAGTATATCTGAGGCAAGGTACAATTCAACTTAAATGCTTTATTATGAAAACTAAATCACATTTTATTTGTATACAGGTGTAGGGTATTATATGGTCGGCCTCGCCCGACTTTAACTTGTTATTTGTTTTTGAAAAAAAAATATGTAAAATAATTAAAAATTAACAATAGAGAACAATATTATCCTTAAAACACCCCCATTAGAAATCCATTAGTATTTAAAACATATTTAAGTCAATAATTTTATAATTTATCTAGTTTTAATTTTGAAAATAATTCACATTAAAATTATTACACAACCCCTCTCCCCTCGTCACTAACACACAAATTCATCAAATATTTATTTGAATTTTATAAGCATCTTTTCATAATTATAAAGTTCTTGAAAACTCCTAAAAGTATGCAACATCTTAATAATTTCAATAACGCCTTAAAGCATCATTTGAGGTTGTTTATCTTGTTATTATTGTTATTAATACTATTATGGTGGTTGTTATTTAATCATTACAAGTACGCACATAAATATTTAACTAATTTATGCCAAAAAAAATTATTTGTATTTGAATAAAATTTTATAAATTACTACACAATAATTAACACTAATTATCTCATAGCACAATTAAAACATGTAATTAAATCCTTTGGAAAAATAATACAAAAATGTCTATAATATATATTATACATACATAGATATAACCTTTAATTTTGTAACAAAATTGTATAATTTGTGGAATTCTAAGAATTTTAAGAAATCTACAATGTAACGAAAGGAAGAAAACTTAATTTAATACAAATTATCATTGTAGTACTCATATCGTATAAGACGATATCGTTGTTATTCTCTAGAGCAACCAGCAGCCAGAAGCCCCTAAAGAAGTCATCAGTATGAAGATGGAAAAGAAATAACAAATATAATAAGGAGAAATAGTCGTGTTCCATTCAAGGGCTCTTATAGTAATTTTTAGTATAACGAATTTTTCGTTGTACTATTTTATTTTTGTACGTTACAGTTTTTATTTTTTATTTTATTACATTATTTTCCATTCTTAGTCGTCTTTGTTCGCCCACTGCTTGCAAACATATTTTAATTTCGTTGCCATAAAACTCATGATGTTTGGCCAAACAAATTTTCATTTATTTTTCCTTCTAGGCGTCGGGCATAAGGAATAGAAAACCTAAAAGATGTTAGAAAAGAACGTAAAAGAAAGAAAAATATAAATTGCCTTAAATCTACAAGTTGCTAATTTGTGTGTTAGACACTATATAGATTTAAGTGCGGGTGTTCTAACGAGTGTGTAATATGGATGTTAATTTTTTGATACAGGGCGTTGCATTTAGATCATTGAAAACGTAATGTTACTCAAGGGGCACAAATAAAATGAGGATTATTAAGCACTTTAGTTTTTTTAGATCATTTAAACAACAGATGTGTATAAAACGTAAATAACATCCAGGTACCATTTTGACAACAAGCATTATGATTTTGACAATGCATCGTTGTCATTGCAACCACACATTGTTGTCAATTCGAATACGTTTTCTGTCATTTTGACAATGCATTGTTGAAATTTCGACTGTCCAAAGTTCTACTTGACGTCATAGCGTTGTCACTTAAGTAACAAATTAATATTTTTTGTTGATTTAATAACATTGTGTAATAAATTAATATTTTTTGATGATTTAATAACATTGTGTACAATTTATATTTTTGTTGTTGATTTAAGAACTATCCGCACATACTTTGACAACGGATTCTATTAAGAAATTTTAAAAAGCTTGTTGTCAATATACTCCTGTTGTATAATTTTAAAACGCATTTTTTCCCTCTGTGTAGACCAGAAATAATCAAATATCTCTCTTCTACATTCACAACTACATACGTAAACTCACGACTTTTCTCCCCTTTCTCAAGCAATCTTGCTAATCCAGGCGTCTCCAGTAGAACTAGATAATACTTTTAAAATCATTATTAGAATTTTTTATGACACATTAAGGAGACTGTAAAGAGCTTAAGTAAGAAGTAGGTCTACTTGATTATGATAACTCCCCTTGTGGAATTACTTCCCTCGACTTAAAATTAAGAACAATTGGCTTGTATCCAATAGATTGTTTGATAAGTCCGCAGTTTTTAACGACGGGTCTGAGATGGATATCGGCACAGGTGCTGGAGTCGATATTGCTTATTTCGATATAAAGGGGTCTTAACACTCCCTGACAAATGTAGTTTCATACAAGTAGTTAACCAATTACATGTAATAATCAAGAACGAAAGGTCTCTTTCTGTGAACGGAAACTTTTTGGGAATTCTGTAAGAGGACCATTTGATTTTCGTGTCGTATGTCGATTATAAGCGATAAGATTCGTATTCAATAGCGTAGTTAGAAGATTATAAATAACTTTTTGAGGGACATGCACCAAAATTCTCTGCGATACCATGACAAGAAACCTCCTTAAAATGACCAAGACCGCAATAAGTATCTAATATTTACTCTTAGTGGACTCTCAGGCTTACGGGCATAACTAGACGAAATTGGGAAAGGAAATTGAGTTTCTGAACATTGTAAGATAACTTTTTTTATAAGGGACAAGAGCAGAAAGAGAAGTCTCCATACAATTACAAAGACTGCGAGAAGTATGATGGTATTTTCACTGATCTTATGTCCCCCTTTCAACGTAACTGCGATTTTTGAAAATATATTTCATAGGTATGGACAAGATGATAGTCATCCTACCAAACCTTCATAAAATTTCCAAGACTGCGGAAAATATGATGGTAAACACCCCCCTTTCATTCTAACTAAACCTACCGAGCTGCGGTTTTTGAAAATACCTTTTGTAGATATGTGTATGATGATAGTCATCCAACCCCAGAGTCATAAGTGGACCAAAATTTCACCATATTTATATTCCTTATAACTACACACCCTGTATATTTGTTGAATATCATTTCATTTGGGGTTTAGTTAGAAATACTGCTCATGTTCCAAAAAATAAACATTTAATATTATTGTTGCGTATTTTTGTTGACAGCTTTTGGTTGTTTTTCATTTCATTCCCTGCGTTTTCTTTTCACCCTCGAGTTACTAATGGATGTTGCTGTTGAAAAATGAATGGTTCAATGTTTGACTATTTGAGTGCGTAGCTTTCATTTTTCAGCTACTACTACTCATCGTACGTTCATATAGCCTATTTTTATGGCCTATAACTCTAAATAACACATTAACTACAGAAAACAACACTCCATGACTTAAACATACTGCCAAACAAACATTCTGTCACACTCATATAAAAATGCATAAAAATAGCAAACGATAGCAGCAGAAATGGTTATAGGGAACTTTCATGTATCCATATATAGCTAGCAGCACTTAAAGGTTTTTTTACAAGTCCATAAAATATGGAACATGTTGTTTAACAAGTCAATTATTTAACAAGACATTTGAATGTGAGCAGCAACAGCACGAGCGTGAGTACAAGTTGACTGTTGGTATACAAATGTAAGTATGTATGTATGTATGTATGTATGTATGTATGTATGTATGTATGTATGTATGTATGTATGTATGTATGTATGTGTAAGTATAACTATGTCTTTAATACAATGTCAGTTTGAATTTTCTTAAGAAATTCAGTCAGTGACTGTTGATGGTGCCGAAATTTATAAAGGTATTTATTTGTCAACTCCCATAATGGTTGGGTTGGTTGACTGCTTGTGTTTAGGTTTTTGACATAAGTGAGGGCCAGGTGAAGTAAATTAGAATAAAATTATTTTAGGTAACATTTAATATTTTATACCTACAGCTATAGAGTTCTAATTTACATGGCAACGATTAATGGTTTAGTCATTTCGTTGCGGTTATTAAGGTTAAGGATCGGGAAAGGAAACAATTATTTCGAAAATTCTGTAAACTACAAGGACAGTTAAGAAAGGGCAATATGTATTATATTTAGACAATATTATAAATTTAGAAAAACATTTGAGAAGGAAAGAATAATTATTGTATACACTTTCGTTTTACATTAATATCGAATGGACAATGGCACTCTTACCTCCCCCCGGGGGCATGTTACCTTGGTGTTATTGCAATCCCGGGGTTTAAAGTGGTAGACAATACCTCCAATCTGGGCGGGATTGAAAAATTGGTTAGAGTCCACTGCTCGGCTTAGTCCTTGCATAGATTGCCAGAGGCCAGACTAGAGCACCGCATAATCTGGTACTACGGGAGGCCAGCTGCCCGCAGGACTATGTCCTGGCTGGTCATCCAATGGTCAAGAGATTAGATTAGGAAGTTAGAACAGATAAAACCCGTGTATTTTTAATAAAGCTTCTCGAAATGATTTTGATGTATTGAAAATCCGTTCGAAACAACAAAGGACGAATTAAAAGCATGACCGAGAGAATCCCTTACTGCCAATTAAAATAATGGAATGATCGGCAAGACCACTAACATAGGAGTGACTTTAATTAGATCAGGACAAGAAGCCTATTCAGACTACATGACTGCACATATTCTTAGTGTTTTGCAGAACAATTATACAACATTGGTTAAATGGATGCAGATCATGGATCGAAACAACAAAGACAGACTTTCATCGAAGTTAAATACAATTATCTTTGTAGCGATATTTTTTTCCAGATGTTATAGCCTTTAAGAATACTGATTGGAAAATTATAAAAAACTAAATCTGATAGGACAAGAAATCTCGACATAGAACTCTATATTAATTCTTTTTTAACAAATATACAAAATTTGTTAACCACTGTAAAATTGTATAAAGAAAATTATATATATTTTATATAAACTTTAACATACAATTTGAATGATTAAAGCACACATACCTACTCAAAAAACATGACACATGTATGTCCTTTTTATAAAATAAAAACAGCTAAATACAAACATACTGTGTTTACACAATGAATGTTATGAAAAATGAAATTGAATTGAAAAGGATACAAGAGCAACAACTACAAAATTAAACCTTACAATATAACTACAAATACAAATACATATCAAGACATACATACATATTTATAAAATGTGACTAAAATGGTCACGGTCAAGCAAAGTCAAATCCTATAAATGATAGAAATAAGATTTTCAAAATTTTCTATCATTAAAGGACTTTATTTTTCTAAAAAAAATGTTTAAGGAAAATAAATTTAATTAAAAAAAATCTAAAGATAAACTAATAAGAGCGATGTTAAGATATTTAAATTTGGACTTTTATTACTTTGCTTAAATGTTACAAATAACATAACTAAACAAAAATACCCTTAAAATAAACTAAATTATAGTGTCCTTAGAAAAAATTCTTGATTTTGAATAGCATGGGCTTACAATACACACAAGTTGAAAACATCCTTACCGACATAGTCCTACAATATTTACAAATATATCCAATATGTCCCATTACCACAATATACAACGCAATGATTACACTATTTTCCTCATGTTTTTGTATTTTTCGTCCTTTTTTATTTTTGTGTATCTATTTGTTGTTACCGCTGTCATTGTTACTGTTGGTGTTTTGTTGTTGTTATTACTGGAACTATAAAATGACAAATGAATCACATGTAACAATAGAAGCAGGATATTGTGCTACCGGAAATACTATCAACACAAAACAACAACAACAACAAAAAAATGGGAGAGAAAAACGAAGAATATGAAACAGAATTGGGTTTTCTGTTCTATTGTACTTTTAACAAAATTGAACATGACATACATGAGAAAATACTACATTATTTACATACACATATGCATGACTATATAAATGTATATTTTTATATGTGAATGTATACAACTTCCTTTTGTTTGGGTATAGTATATATAGATTTATATTTGAAATAAATCTGAATTATATATACATTTATGGAGATAGGTGGACTAACTGAAAAGGTCTAATCAAGTATTATTATTACGTAAACTGGTCTCCCTACTCCTTTCTTTCTAATTCATTAGTATCCTTAATTACATATTTCTAGAACTTTTTTAGTTACGCTAAGTTTGAAGGAACTTCTCCGCCTGTCTTCCCCCAAAAGTAAATGTTATTTTGCAAAATGGAATTGATTTTTATTATATCTACATTTGTATATACATATATGAATATATGTACATAAACAAACTACTACAAATACAACAGTCATTTAGATTTTAAAATGTAGATAAACATGTTAACTCATGCACCAACAAATCTATAGACATAAATTAGTATCCTTACAAAAAGACACACACACACACACTCAAATCTAAAGTAACTAATGAATTCTAAGTTTGTCCTAGACAACTAATGCATGATTAATTTGAACAAATGACAAAACTACGAAACCAGGACATTAGAGTGAGTGAAAAAGGAGTTAGAAATGAAAATGATAAAAGATTATAATTTGCATTAGACTACTTAGGCGTACATTTATACAAAAAACAATTTAAGTATGTATAAATTTTACATAAGTCAAATTTACATTTACATATGTATGTATATCCTTTTTACATACATAGATACACTTTGTTTTATAAGTCTAATAAAATATCGACGAAATATTTATTTTATCATTTTATTAAAATAATACATAGTAAAAATGTTTTAAAAATTTTCTTTTCAGTTATATAAACCATGCAGAAGAAATTGTTACCCGCATTGTTATGGAAACAGAAGTCAATTAGTGAAGGTATCCTTATATTGGAACCTACTATGTCACAATGTTAAACATACATTGCAGTATAATATATAATATAAGTATCTGACTAACTTGTGAAAAATTTGGATTAGATTGTCTTAAAATCTTATAAATAAGAGTATACGACCAATATAAGAAACTGCGTCTCAGATTCGAAATTCCTGTCCTGTCTTATATGTTCCAGCGTTTCACTGACAAAGCCTGTTATATCACGCGTCAATATTTATACCAGACTCATTGAAAAGCTATACATACACAAACATAGAATGTGGCCGATAGCATACCAGTCACAGAATATGTCGGGAACTTTAAAGCGGGGCATTAAAACTAATGCCTGTAATTCTGCATGGCTTAAAACTGAGAGACAAACCAGAACTAATATTAAAGAAATAAAACCAGAAACTGAGCGTCATGTAGGTGGTGTGTCATAATGTTCAGTGTCATAACATCCATAGACTCCTAATTTTGATGTATGTGAATTCCTTTCAAAAAGTGTCCTGGATAGCCGGCCTTCACCAGGGCGCAGGGGTTTCAAACTCTGGGGAATTTCGAATACCAGCTTCGCAAAAAATAAGTCTTTTTTTTTTGGTAAAATCCATGTTCTTTCAGTTACATTATGTCCATGGACATTATGACTCAATTTAGTGTGCCATAAGATCTATGGACATTATGACACACCACCGCTATGTAGGAGTAAGATAAGCATTAAATGGTATAAAAATGTAATTAAACCGATTTTTACATACGCCTTACTTCTTTGGACAAAAAATGTAATAACAAACTACTGCAGGGAGTTCAGATTACATGCTTCTTTTGCGTAAATATTACCATGAGTACAACGTCAATTAAGTCTCTGGAAACGTTGAATCGGAACGACACGATTCTCCATTAGTCAATAATTGTCAAGTCACAGCTGCATCAATCGGAAGTTTTGTCCCTAGGGAAGAGCATCCAATCACAGCTTATCTGTTACTACAACAAACGTTGCTAGATATTCCATACGCTGAAACATACATAAGATATGAGGTGGCTCATAACTTTAGGCGAACTGACAATCATCAATATATATTAGATACATTTCAAGGATATAGACAATTATCGGAGTGACTGAACGCTTACCAGACACAGCATATGTGGGAAACTTTCATACACTGACCCCACATAGAACATCATGGTCAAGCGGAACAGTAGAAATCATTTGTTAAATCATGTAACTTGATGGTTCGATATTGGGAGATAAAGTTGGAGAAACGTAAATATATATCACAGTTTACCAAATCACATTCCGAGCAATATCGGAATTCATAAATTTGATTAATATGTATATGGTTCCAATAAAGGTTAACAAATTTACTAACAGCCAGAAGGCAATTAGGGCGATATGTGTTGATGAGGTTAAACTTAAAGCCGTATTAGATTGTAAGGAAGCTGCAAGTGAGTACTCTCACTGTAGAATAGATGGCAAAGAAAAAGTAAATTGACTTCCTTTAAAATAGGGAAGTACGAGAGATAAATAAAAATAAAGATAATAATATGGGGTGACAATAAGGAGATCAGGGTTAGAAGCTTCGTTAGTTAGTTAGTTAGTTAGTTAGTTAGTTAGTTAGTTAGTTAGGAGGATGTATATATGTGGTATATTCATGAAATCCGAAGAAATACACCTAGGCCTCTATCGGGTCTGTTGTTCGCTCCTTAACCTGTGCTAAAGGTGGGAATCGAACTTCGGTTTACTAGACTAGAACACTAACCACTAACCTGCCGGAGGTCACTAAAAGCTAGAAGCGGGACAGAAGCTTACTTATAAGGTTAGCATGATCTTACGGATACAACTGTACAAAATTGGACGTACGGATTGAAAAAATTAGAGCATGAGGAGAGGACAGTGAAACTCCAATTTCATTGAAATTAGTGTCAACTCTAGTCGACTAGAGAGTTAGCTCTAGTGACTAATTAACTGGAGAGTCAACTCTAGTTGACTGAAGAGTAAACTCTAATTGACAATATAATTAACAATAGTTGACAAAATAGTTAACTGTTGTTGACAAAATAGTTAGCTGTTGTTGACAAAATAGTCAACTATAGTTGACAAAAGATTCTACTGCAGTTAATTGGAAATTGATCCAAATACATATCTTGGGAGTGATATTTGTCAGGATATAACATCCCTAACGAACACTGCTTGGAAATTTCTTATGAATTAATTTCAGAAAATTAATTTTCTAAACATTGGACTACAATACCTTCATTGATCACGACGCATATGTACATGGTTTTCAATTTTACTACAGGCTTGATAAGATGTATTATACATTCTCCTATCAACCTAACACACAATTAAAAGATTGTCCTAGTATGTAAATATATATATAGAATACACGAATTTTGTATGACGGGTTTTCATTATAGCTGTAGGGTCTGTGGGTTTTAAAACCATACTGTTTATCTGGATCTAATACTTAATCTTAAATTCTCGTGAAAAATTTCAACAATTTCTGCAATGTATCTCTATTCATGACTAGCCTTCCGACTAATTATTAAACAAAGTGTTTTATCATTTTGCAAAAACCAAAAACATTAGCATTTATCAACGTGCCATTGCAGCAACAATTACAAAATTGAATCTTTCCGTATTTCGGATAAACATAATAAATGTGTTTCTAATTGTACCCATGGACATTATCTATGAGAGTGTGTGTGTGTGTGTAAGTGAATCGATTTAAATTAATTCCAACAAGTTTATAAAATAAATGCAATGTATCCTTTTTAACAGAATTTTTGCTAACTATCGAACAAGCATTTCAACTCTAATTTATTTATTTCATTGGCTAATCACCACTAAAGTGTCACCAAGTAATCCAAACAGTAGCCTGTATTAAACCAAAGAAAAGAAATCTATTACAGAGTCCATTGAAAGTTATTGTAAATCATTATTTCGGAAACACTACCCCAAACTGCAGGAATGCATGTATACAAGTATATGTATGTGTGTTCTAGATTTGTGTTTAATTAATTTCATTTAAATTATACCATCAACAACGAACGAACAAACCAACCAACCAATGAACAACAACAACAATAACATGCAATGTATTGTTATTGCGAGATTATCTTAATTATCATAAATACAATTTTACGAATAATAATTTACAAGATACATTCTTATATACACATAAAATACACCAAGCTAATCAAGTCATTATTATTTTACATTAGACTGAAGCACGAATTAATCAGTTTTATTGAATTAATACAAGCTAAGAATAAATTCAGTTACAACAAAAAACTGTTTTGATTCTAGCAACCAAATATTAATTCAAACTCACAACATTTGTTCATTTTAATCGTTATTTTGCTAGATTAATTTAATGTCAGTTTTATCCACTAAACAGTTTACTTTAAACCCATCAAATTATGCGATTGGTTTTAAAGTCATTTGTAGCAACTGAATTTATATCCTCTAGGTTGAATGTAGTTTTCTCCCCAAATTACATCCATATGTTCTTAATATATTACAATAATACTGCACATTGTTTTATTATTAGGATATTATCTAAATCAACATATGTATTTGTATATATGTATGTATATAACACAATATTTGCATTTTGCAAACTAAAATATTAATAAATGTACAACTACTCTCTCACACCCACTTCTTAGTTAATGGTTTTTTCAAATTATGCATTAGATAAAATTAGTCATATGAATGAATTCAATTTTAATTAAAAAGTCATTTACTATAAGGGTTTCAGGAAAACTTTTGTTAAATACACAACTGATGTGATAGATGAGTGATTAACTGAATATTGAAAAAAACATTCTGGGTTCTCTTTAAATTCTTAAAACAATTTAGATTTTGATATACGTAAGTTTGTCAATAATTTGCACGATATAAAACACATATATTCCGGATGCTTATAGGTAAAGGAGTCGATTAAGCTACGACCACCTCTGAAATTTTCTTCAAACAATTATCAATAAGAGATTAGTTAGTTAGTAGGTAACTTTTAAGAATTCTATTATTTAATGTTATATATGTACATGTTATATATGTACATAATTCCTAGCACCCTTTATGATCCCCTTTGAAAATTTATTATGTCTGTAAAACTATTTTTACAACGAAAAAGTCAAATTTTAATTGAAAGTTATCACTTTATCATTTTATAGAATTTGTTTATAGTGTTTTTGTATACAATGCGGTTTTTGTGGTCGATTTACTACATTCATATATATGTATGTATATGTACTTCGAAAATTTACAAAATACATTATATACTAGGGTGGTATCAGATAACTATTAAAATCTGATATCTGATCAATTTTTTTCACAGAGAAAGGCGAACTAACTAACTATTTAACTAACTAACTAACTAACTAAATAACGAACTAACTAACTAAATAACTAACTAACTAAATAACTAACTAACTAACTAACTAACTAACTAACTAACTAACTACCTAACTAACTAACTAACTAACTAACTAACTAACTAACTAAATAACTAACAATCAATCAATCTATCTATCTATCTATCCATCTATTTATCTATCTAACTATCTTTCTATCTATCTATCTATCTATCTATCTATCTATCTATCTATCTATCTATCTATCTATCTATCTATCTATATATATATATATATCTACCTATCTATCTATCTATCTATCTATCTATCTATCTATCTATCTATCTATCTATCTATCTATCTATCTATCTATCTATCTATCTATTTATCTATCTAACTATCTAACTATCTAACTATCTATCTATCTATCTATCTATCTATCTATCTATCTATCTATCTATCTATCTATCTATCCATCTATCCATATATCTATCTACCTATCTATCTACCTATCTATCTATCTATCTATCTATCTATCTATCTATCTATCTATCTATTTATCTATTTATCTATTTATCTATTTATCTATCTATCTATCTATCTATCTATCTATCTATCTATCTATCTAACTATCTAACTATCTATCTATCTATCATCTATCTATCATCTATCTATCGTCTATCTATCTATCTATCGTCTATCTATCTATCGTCTATCTATCTATCGTCTATCTATCTATCTATCTATCTATCTATTTATCTATATATCTATCTATCTATATATCAATCTACCTATCTATCTATCTATCTATCTATCTATCTATCGTCTATCTATCTATCGTCTATCTATCTATCGTCTATCTATCTATCTATATATCAATCTACCTATCTATCTATCTATCTATCTATCTATCTATCTATCTATCTATCTATCTATCTGTCTGTCTGTCTGTCTGTCTGTCTGTCTGTCTGTCTGTCTATCTATCTATCTATCTATATATCTATCTATCTATCTAGCTATCTATCTATCTATCTATCTATCTATCTATCTATCTATCTAGCTATCTTTCAGTCAATCATTAACGTTAGAATCATATATATAATAAGATTTATGAGTGCTTTAACAGTCATCCGGGTCTCTTATATGCGATATGTGTCGTATTTTATAGCCAATTACACAGTTTCACATACAAAATTGCATTTCCTAGAACCATGTTAATACGCATGCAATTAAAAAAATAGTAATAACCCAAAAAAAAAACGTCTGTCAAATAACTTCATCGACAAAGTGCACATCATAGTTAGTGGTGAACAGCTTTTTTTTTCCTTAACCGACCAAAAATGTTTTGAGCTATAGTTTTTCCATCATTTGTTCTTATCTTAATTCCTTAACTTTTTTCTAAATTTTTTTGCAAAACAAATATTATCTGTTGTCAAATGCGCAAACATTTTAATGGCAACAGATTATAAAAGCGATTATTTATAATGACTAACATGTTGTTATAATTGCAGCTAGTAGTGGAAGCTGTCTGGTTTCGGAACCGGGAAGTTACAGATCAAAGGTAGCTATCTCGTTTTATATCAAATTTAAAATATCTAAAAGAAACTTGTGTATCCTTATTATTGGGTTTGAAATATTTTTTTTACTTTAATTTCAACTTAAATTTCTTTTTAATTAAAACTTCCTTTTTTACAATTCATAACTGCATTTTAAATTTTATAAACTCTAACCATTAAATATCATTTTATAAGTTTTGACGTTTCTTTCAAATACATCCACAGAGTCCTTGACTTAATATTTTTCAGTTTAATTTTCTAATTCTACAGTTTTAATATTATATATTTTTTTTTATTACTTTTTGGTAGTTTCTGTTTTCATATTTCTACTTTTATATTATTTCTGCAAAAAGCTAACACATGTTATGTCAATTTTGTTAAATGGTCAAAAGAAAAAAAATGAAAAGACAACTAAACTTGACAGCAAAAAAGTAAACATTTCCAGTTTTACAACCATAGATTTTATTACAATTGTTCAGAAATGTTAGATGCATGTATCAACCAGGCAGTTTTGAGTCTTATTTTTTGATGTCGACATAACAAAAAAGCTGTAGAATTATTCGGACCTTCAGGCATTTGTCAAGCTTGAAATAATCCCTCTAACCTTAATACCAAGAGTAAAATTGTACAAGGGTCCAGTAGGTCCTTTTGTATTGTATTCGTCAGATTGTAAGAAAATAATACTATAAACACAGAATCAGTTAAAGATCAGATTTTGTAACACAATAGTCTATAGCTTTATAGGGGTTCATCAGTATAAACATAGAAACAGTTAAAGGAGGAGATTCAAAGGAAGACGTAAAGATATGATTACGGAAATTTCTTGAAAAAGATGATTCCGAAATGCAATAGTCTATCTATATATGTATATATGTGTATTTGGTTGTTTGTACCTCATAGGAGGCTAAACAACTGAACAGATCTTCTTAAAATTTTCAATGTGATCCTCCTCTACTCCTACTTTTTGTTTTGAAGTTTCAAGTGGGCGAGATGCCACGCCCATATTAAGAAATTATTAAATCCGTATTTTTGAGACATATATAGCAGTTAGAGTCAAATTTTATCGGAGCAACTTTAGTGTCAATATGATTATTTAGTACAAAAAATAGGCGGATTAGCATTAGGGGGCGTTTCACCTCCCATATAAATGAAATACAAAAATTCGTTAATCTTGAAAACTATTACAGTTAGAATCTTCAAAAATTTGCACGAGTAATTTTAACGTCCATGTAAACATTTTGAGAAATAAATTAACGGACTTCTCATGAGGGGAGCGGCACCTTCCATATGAATAAAATACAAAAATTCGTTTATCTGGGAAACTGAATATAAACTGAATTCTTTGAATTTTAAACCAAAAATTTCAATATTCATCTGAACATTTTTGAGAAAAAAGAGCGGACTTCTATCATGGGGGAGTTGGAGTCCCCATATGAATTAAATAAAAAAATCATATAACTGAGAAACTAGTAGAGCTAAAATTAGCAAAGTTTAATTGAAGAACTTTCACATTCATGTAAAGATTCAAAGAATAACGAGCGGACTATCAAAGGGGGTGCGGGTTGCTTTGCACCTCCCATATGAATGAAATACAATATTTCGTTTATCTGTGAAACTAATTGAACAAGATTCTTCAAATTTTGCAAGAAAAACTTTAATTTATATCTGAACATTTTGGAGAAAAAGGGCGGACTGTGAGTCCCCATAAGAATTCCTATATATGAAATACTATTAAAGCTAGTATCTTCAAATTCTACATGAAGAATTTTGACATTCATATGAACATTTAGAGAATAACGGTCGGACTTTCAATGTGGTCTTGGCACCTCCTATAAGAATTAAATACAAAATTTCGTAAAATTAGCGGATTGTAACAAATTATACATCTGGAAAACTATTACAGTTATAATCTTAAAAATTATTATGTGAGTTTTTTCTTTATTTTGCATTTAGGGTAGCGAAGCACACTGGGCATAGCTAGTGGCTTTATAAAGTTTGTAATAAGATCTACAGTATTTACACCTCTGAAAAAAAGTTCCACAAACCAAATCTTCTAGATTAATACTCCAACGACTAAAAGATTCTATTTTTTATAACACCGATAGCATTTGGAAGATTAATCAGTAAACTTTGTCATTTTTAACTCCTTTTGATGACGAAAAAAGTTGATCGCTTAAAAAATGATCCCAATATATAATTGAAAACTAAATATATGAAAAACAATAACAAAATGTATAGCAATCTTAAATTAATCATCCTGGTGTTTAAAATATGATGATTTTTAAAACTTATTTTGTGGTCATGTTTCAAGCAATCAAATTTCGCACTTTTTTCTGTTGTTTTGTATTTGTCTGTAACAAACATAAAAATTACTCAGAAAAGAATCAAAAAATGACTATAATATGATTCAGAAATAACTCAAAAACGACCAGTTATTTGGATCATTAATGACTCAAAATATATTTAAAAATGAGTCATAATTGATAAGAAGTGGGGCTCATAAATGACTCATTAAGAATATTCGCGGGTAGGGTACCATTCTCTCCCGACGAATGTATCATTTATGATCAGGAAATGAGCGCATATATCATGCAGAAGAGTCATAAATGACTCGAATGTGATCAAAAATTTAAGATAAATGCTAGCTGGGAAGGCGGTAGGTAAACGTTCTCTGTCGCATCTAATGTCTAAATGCTTTCGGCATTCGAAAGCCTTGTAAGTAGTTGAGTGATTAACTAGGGGAGCCTAAAAAGTTATTAAAAAGAAAACGCTAAGGGAAAAATATTTCGGTGGCCTACGGGGTATATACACGCATACCTTTTTTAAATAATAAATAAATGTGTATGAGTGTATGATTTCAATTTTAATACATCAACTGAACAAACACTTACATACACGGTGAAATATTCATATGTATGCGAGTTTAATATTTACTCAAACTCATGTATTTTTAAGCGTATACATAATAACACTACGTGATATAATAAAAAAGTACACTGTAAAAATAAAAAAAAGATTGTTCTAAAACATGTCTTTCAAATACCTGGTTATTTAAACAGATTTTTAAATATTTAGTTATTACTCTTAGCCCTGTTAATAAAAAAAGTACATTTCCTTATTTATGTCTATGTGTTAAGTGTACCTTTTACTATGAGCTGCACTGTAAAATTTAACTCATACCTACACTTTTAGTATGTATATAAAAAAACATAAAGTCTAACATATAAATGTGTAAATTTTATAGCCATTTTACTTTTGGACTCATAAAAAAACAATTTACAACTGAAAGTTTTATTTTTTTCGAAATTGGATTTCTTTTTTTTTCAAATACAGCTTTTCATTAGTAGAAATACCAAAAAATACACACACGCTCACTTATTTTTCTTTTATTAATATTTGCCAAACTAAAACAAAAAGTAAAAGGAAATTACAAGTTACAGTTTATAAATTTTTTTTGGTCCGTTTTTTAATTTCGCTTTAAAAATTGACCCATATTAATTTACAAACCCAAAATAAAAAAAAATGCTAAAACAATACTCTACCATGTATGGTAGGTAGCATATGGTAGTCCGAAGTAAATTGATTTTTAAAATGACCTTCTGTGTTTAAGTAATACGTATTTTTTTGTAAATATAATATAAAGAAAGGTTTGTTGTCCAAACAGATTTTGTTTTAAGCATCTAGACTAATGGCCCTAGGTTAGACATTTGTACTCAAATTAATTAAAATAATATAGAAGTATGTATATATGTATGTGTTTCAGGATATCTCTTTTACATATGTACATTGAACAGCGGTGTTGCAAAGTTTTTTTTTTAAAAAATCATATACTTCGAAACATATCTTTGAGGTCAAAAATGAATATGAAAAAGTTTGACAAAAATAATAAGTAAAGACTCCATTAAACTATATTCGACCATATTTACAGGTATATTTGTATTTACTTCATATCTAGTAAAGTGAGTTAATAATCTCCTGGAATGTTTTTTTTACTACAGTTTAGATTTTGTAAATTTTTACAAAGTGATTTTTATTCAAAGTATTTCAGTCTGTAACAGTTCAGCTTTAAATCAAACTTACATACATGGAGGGCAAATCAGTTAAAGCTGTAAAAATGTTGAAAAGTAATACGTTTCAGGTAAAAGAATTCCTAAGAAGCGAAAAATATGTAGAATTTAATCTATGAAAGTACTGAAAAAGACATGAAGAAGTTATGATTTTAACACAGGCTTGTCATAGTAGGGATGTCTTTTTATTTGATTCACAACATCTGATGTAATTTTAATGTTCTTTTCTGGAAGTTATTTATAAGTGAAATTGTAGTATTGTGGAATACAACTAAATAATATTAACATAAATAAATAAATTATAAGCATTTATTAACCAAATCCAAAATAAATTCAAAAAAATTCAGACAGATAGTAAAAATTATTCCTTTATTTTATTTTCTTTGTTTATTTATTTCTTCTTTCTTTCTTTCTTTCTTTCTTTCTTTCTTTCTTTCATCCTATCTTTCTAATATTAGGTAGCACTACAAACATTTATTCCTTCATTTCCTACCTTTCCTTCCTTTCCTTCCTTTCCTTTATTTCCTACCTTTCCTTCCTTTCCTTCCTTTCCTTCCTTTCCTTCCTTTCCTTCCTTTCCTTCCTTTCCTTCCTTTCCTTCCTTTCCTTCCTTTCCTTCCTTTCCTTCCTTTCCTTCCTTTCCTTCCTTTCGTTCCTTTCCCTCCACAGCTAGTCTCCTCAAACCAAATGGTGTTTTTTACTCGATTATGGCTAATCCTATCACTACTATGATAGTTTCGTATAAATAAGCTTCTTCCAGCTCGTGTTCGTTTCAAAATTTTAAATTTTAACCTAAGAAACAGAATTTTTCCTAGAGGATGTCAAGAAATCGCCCAAAACCAATAACAGTGGATCCGAGGAAATAGACCAAGGCTGCTATCGGGCCTGTTATGCATTCCTTTGTACCGCAAGATCTTTATATAACAATCGCCCCATTCTGTTATTAACAGAATGGGGAGATCTGCATTTGTCCACAATCGTTAGTTCAATTTCTCATAGTTGCGCCTATAATCTTGTGTTTCTATTTCGTATTTGTACAATCATACTAACCTCGAAACAGGCCATTCAAAGAAAGCTTATACCCATATGATCTTTGTAGTTTTACCAATAGTTGCATTAAGTGATCGTATGTGATTTTTGAATAAGTACTTTCACATTGCTTTAATATTACTTGCCAGCTTACCAGGTTTTTCCTTGACATAAACCGTACGAAGACGATTTACCAAAATTGTCTGACCATTTATTGTGGCTTAAGATTTTAACAAATGTACCAAAACCAATTAGTCTTCCTGTTTTCCATTATAAAAGCAATTTTTCCTGATTTTTATTGCACTATTTGTCAAAATGCAAAATTCTCATTTTAAGAATGACTGACAAATTTCTTAAGTCTCTGCCATAAAGTAACAATAATAAATGTTTTTACTTTCTTCTTTTCGCTACTTCACACTTTAAAATTCTAAACGAGTATTTTAACTGATTTAAACAAAAACAAGTAGGAAAGTATAGTCGGGCATGGCCGACCATATGATACCCTACACCATGAGTATATTTTTACAATTTTTACATTTATAAAATTTTTATTTTTTGTAAAGCTTTCCTTCCTTTCCTTCCTTTCCTTCCTTTTCCTTCCTTTCCTTCCTTTCCTTCCTTTCCTTCCTTTCTTTCCTTCCTTTCCTTCCTTTCGTTCCTTTCCCTCCACAGCTAGTCTCCTCAAACCAAATGGTGTTTTTTACTCGATTATGGCTAATCCTATCACTACTATGATAGTTTCGTATAAATAAGCTTCTTCCAGCTCGTGTTCGTTTCAAAATTTTAAATTTAACCTAAGAAACAGAATTTTTCCTAGAGGATGTCAAGAAATCGCCCAAAACCAATAACAGTGGATCCGAGGAAATAGACCAAGGCTGCTATCGGGCCTGTTATGCATTCCTTTGTACCGCAAGATCTTTATATAACAATCGCCCCATTCTGTTATTAACAGAATGGGGAGATCTGCATTTGTCCACAATCGTTAGTTCAATTTCTCATAGTTGCGCCTATAATCTTGTGTTTCTATTTCGTATTTGTACAATCATACTACCTCGAAACAGGCCATTCAAAGAAAGCTTATACCATATGATCTTTGTAGTTTTACCAATAGTTGCATTAAGTGATCGTATGTGATTTTGAATAAGTACTTTCACATTGCTTTAATTAATGAACTTGCCAGCTTACCAGGTTTTTCCTTGACATAAACCGTACGAAGACGATTTACCAAATTGTCTGACCATTTATTGTGGCTTAAGATTTTAACAAATGTACCAAAACCAATTAGTCTTCCTGTTTTCCATTATAAAAGCAATTTTTCCTGATTTTTATTGCACTATTTGTCAAAATGCAAAATTCTCATTTTAAGAATGACTGACAAATTTCTTAAGTCTCTGCCATAAAGTAACAATAATAAATGTTTTTACTTTCTTCTTTTCGCTACTTCACACTTTAAAATTCTAAACGAGTATTTTAACTGATTTAAACAAAAACAAGTAGGAAAGTATAGTCGGGCATGGCCGACCATATGATACCCTACACCATGAGTATATTTTTACAATTTTTACATTTATAAAATTTTTATTTTTTGTAAAGAAACTTTTATGTTGAATATTACCATAATTCCAAAATATTTAAGCCATTTATTGATAAAAAACTAAAATTTCTAAATGAGGCTTTATATAGGTCAAATATGGGCCGATCCTCGGTAAATTTGGGAAAAGGATATATTTCTAAATAACAGTTAGTTTTGTTGAGTTTCATTGCGATACAAATGGTTACAAGTCAATTTTAGACGTTTAAGTCATTTTTTAAAGAGATAGCAGAATATTTGACGTAATTATAGCATAAAAAGTTCAAATCGGGAGGTACGGTTGTATGGGGGCTAGGTGAAATAATGGACCGATTTCAACCATTTTCAATAGGCTTCGTCCTTGTGCCAAAAAACATGCTTGGTCCAAATTTCATCAAATTATCTTGAAAATTGCGGCCTGTACCTTGCGCACAAGGTTTACATGGACAGCCAGCCAGCCAGCCAGCCGGACAGACGGACGGACGGACGGATGGACGGACGGACATGTCTTAATCGACTCAAAAAATGATTCTGAATCGATCGGTATACTTTAAGGTGGGTATTGGACCAATATTTTTGTATGTTACAAACATCAGCACAAACGTATAATACCCTCCCCACTATAGTGGTGTAGGGTATAACTAACGCAGCACGAAAAAAACCATGACATCGAGAAAAAAAATTCTACACACTCATATAAAATATGATAAATTTGTGGAAAATTATTGCATATTCATAGTTTTCACTCTTGTAAACACTTTGTGTAACACAAACTTTAACACTCGTTTAAACTTGTAATTCCATACGGCAGCTATCGCGGAGGCATCTAAACTCATAGTTGCTATGTATTGCAACGGCAATTTCGTTTTTTCTAAAACTTAATGCTGCTGCAGTTCGCTTGCACTACGCAATGATTTATTACCCTACGACTATTTAATGCATGCAGCAGCAGTGGAGGTTTTCTATGACTTGACTTTTATTTTAGTTTGAGGTTTGTTTTTGTTGTACGCTTTTTCTCTATAGTGGAGACGGCACCCAAAAATATTGGTTCAGCACCCATTCAAAATGTTTAATATTAAACTTAAAAAAAAAGCTATTTAATGTCAAGACCCTATCAGAAAATATCTGTCTTAGTACAGAAAATACTAAATAAAGTAAAAAAAATCAACTTTTCATATCTTGCTTTAGACACATATTCAAGTGTAGGGTATCACATGGACGGGCTTTACCTTCCTTTCATTTATACTTTGTTTTTTGTTTCCCTTTTTTTACCCCCTGAAAACCAAGAAATATTTATGGTTATAGTAGTTTTCAAAATATTTTTTCTGTGTGTTGGTGTGTAATGAAAAATAAAAGACAGGACTAGAAACGTGGGGATTTAGGAAAAATATCCTAGAACTAACACTTAAAAAACAATTTGCAAGTATAAAAAATGACTTTGGCTCATTAAAATATGAGTTGTGATATTTACACACACAAACACATACATACACATTATAACAAGAACAATGTGTTGAAAGAAAAAAGTGATATAATTTATTTGAGAAATTGTTTAAATATTCATAAAAATTAAAAGAAGATTTAAATGCATTCATTCTTTGTGGAGTAGAATCTAATATAATGTCACATCATCTTATGATGAACTATCAGAGGATCATAAAACCAAAACAACAAAATGGATATATTGTGACAATGTTGGTGAAATACCTGTATACTGGATGATTGCTAATGTAACGCAAATCCATTAAAAGTGAAAAGTTAACAACCCTACTTCGATTATCGTAGCTACAGATAGCTTTCATAGCGGTAGTGCAATTGCATTTACCATTTCGGCGAAAGTAAAATAGTGGCTCTCGACATTTCCTTGGCATGGTCACGTTTGTCGAACTATTGGTGTCGGTAAAAACTTCTCTCTACGTATAAAGAGCTTTCCTATATATTGGTACTTTAGATAAGATCTCATCAAAAGAGTTTAAGACAAGATTGGGGATACAACGCTTCGTTCTATCTCCTTCTCCAGTTCTTATGTTCCTAAATATCCTCACAAGTCAAACTTTCAATCCTATCTACTCTGTTACAGATGTTACAGATGACAACAACAGTCTGATTCATTCAAGTATAGACGAAGCTCTTTGAAGGTTAGGACAATGGGTTAAAACATAACGACTCGCTTTACCTAGATCTCTGAACGAAGAGACAATACTGGCAAAAGTCAATGTTGTATCTGAACGCACGACATAACATGTTTCTTCATCAATATTTATGGGTTATCTAAGTATTGAGATATCAGAAGCTCTTGATGTTTGATGAATGAGCCACATCTGCCAGGACAATAAACTTGTCCTGGCATATTAGTGTCTTATTCTTTGGAATGAGAACCACATAATCTTGTACTACGGGTGGTCTATTGACCGCAGGACTATGTCCTGGAAAGAAGAAACGGTCTTACATCTCCTCTGCGAATGCCCTGCTCTAGCCGTAAAGAGAAACCGCTTCCTTGGCTATCACTTCATATCTAACGTCGGTGAGATATCTGAGTTTAGGCTTAATGATATCCTCAGATTTCTAATAGCTACGGGCTGGATCTAATACTAAAAATACAACATCTGTTAAGTGTGGTAAGGTCAAAACGAAGTTTCTTAGATTCTACTAGACAGTTCGCGCGTTATAAACTACCACGTAAACCAACCATATCCTGGCTAGTCAATTGGTTAAAGTTCATTCGGGATAAACGTAATGGCTGTGGTTTAAAATTAAATTGGTGAGAAAACTGAGTTGCAATTAAAAGACTGATGCGCGGTAAAGTCTAGATTTCGGGATAAGTTCGGTGCTGTTGCCAATGACAACAGGTACTCCACAGAGGAGTGACTATGGCCTAGAATGAGTGTTTCGGATGTTGTAGAATGATTGAGAAGTGTGCTGGGTTGATGGATGAAAGGTATCATATACAAGTTATACCATTGAATATCCCTTCCTTGTCCAGGTATGTTTAACGAAAGCTGTGATCATAACAGCTTTTACCACAGTGTGTTCTGTGAGTAAGAACAAAGTATTTGACTTATTTGATGGATTTGTATTTGGGTCTCTCTTCGGTTACATCTCTAGATAATGTTGCCGACTCAACAGAGCGTTGTTTAAAACGAAAATTTCGGAATTAAAGAAACGGGACAGAAATGTTCAGAGATTAGACATCTTATGTACTTGAGCAAAGTGCACGTTTACTGAACCGGAAATTCCATATATGTAATTTGTCACCTTCGTGTAAGAAGCAGAATGGGACGGTGGTAAGTCGTCACATGAACACACCCAGTGATTGAAATAGACCACCGAAAAATAAAGCCAACACTGCAGGTCTTCACGTAAAGCACTATAGGAGTGGGAGGATATACTTTTAGCTGACAGTATTGTATCCAGTACTGTCGACTCACTGGAACTCAGTCGCTACTATGGAATGTTTTCAAAACCTACATAGAGTTTTAATAGAAGTGCCACACAATATCGACGTCCATCTCTTAGAGGATTCGATAAAACACTTAGAACTAGTTTGATGACTAGAATTGAATCAATTCCCTAATAACGTTATTTTGTTTTAGATTATTTCATTTAAATTGTTTATACATTAAAAATGTTCGTTAAAACTTTGTTTTAGTGTACGAATTATTATTTATTTTATTCAAATTTAAGACCATAAACAAAAACCCTTAACTAAAATAATATTTTTGTTTAATAAAAAGTTAATAATTTCAACTGACATAAACACATTTTTGCAAATTGTTTATCATTCATTCTCTGTTTGTTTTCTAATCCTTTTACATCTCATTTCAGTTTTTTTTCAGATTTTTTTTTAGTTTTTCTCCCTTAAATTTGCTGTTGTTGTTGTGCCATCATTTTCATTTATTTATATACCCTACACCACTATAGTGGGAAGGGTATTATACGTTTATGCTGATGCTTGTAACACCCAAAAATATTGGTCCCACATCCTCCTTAAAGTATACCAATCGGTTCAGAATCACTAATCGATTTAGCTATGTCCGTCTGTCTGTCCGTCATATTTTTAACATACTGACTAGTGTAGGGTATCATATTGTCGGCCATGCACGACTTTACATTCATACTTGTTGTTATTATTGTTGCAGTTATTATTGTGCCATCATTTACATTTGTTTTTGTATTCATACATTTATGCAACCATCTATTCCTTTGAGGCAAAAAACACACACACACACATACACAAACTATATGCAAACTGTTGATGTTGCACTTTCAAAAAATGTATATGTATGGAGAATATATTACAAAATAAAGTTGATGTTTTCAAAAAAAAGAAAATATTTGCAGTCATAAAGTCATTCATATAAAATGCTTAAATATTTACATGAAAAAGGAAAAATAAAAACAAAAAATCAAATAAATATGACTACAAAAACTAATTGTGGTTTAGTGAGATTCAATATTATTTTGAAAAAGAAACCAACAAAAAAAATTTTAAATAATTTTGAATATTTTAAATTGTATAAAAACAACAGGAGACAGATACATACATACATATGTATATGTATTTATGTAATAGATGAAGGATATGTAACACTTTTTGGTGTTTGTAGGTGTTAAGAATAAAAAAGAACTAAAGTAAAAAGTATTGCTTTGAATTCAAAATCGTTTGACCTAGGGAAGGCTGAATTGAAACCAGGAGAGTAAGAACACCAACAAAAAAGACGAAAGTTTACTTTAGGACAACTTCTGTGATAGTGAAGGTACGTCTTTTGAATTAAAACGCCGGATTATGGGCTGAACCACATAAAATTGTATGAATTAGTAAAATTAGCGCAAATACATCTATGCCACTATGGGCCTCTTGTGCACTCTTCTTCATGAAAAAAATTTTTACTGGAGGTATTATTTTTCAAAATTTAGAAACTCAGATTCCTAGACGTAATTCCTAAAAATCCTTCAATCATTTCCAAGATACTTGGATCTAACTTCGACAAACTCCTGATAGTGGGAAAGAACAGATTCATTGTTCTCGCCACATGCTCTACATTCGTCTGAACCAACACGTCTAATTTTGCATAGATGTTCTGGTGTCCACTCTGTGGTTCTATTCACCACTTCATTATGCCAAGAGGCGTTATGGGATTCTCTCACCGATGTATTTAATTCAGCTATTTTTGCCTCGAGCACCCTTCACTTTAAAACTAAAGTAAGTAAGTTAGTTAGTTAGTTAGTTAGTTAGTTTGTTAGTTTGTTAGTTTGTTAGTTTGTTAGTTTGTTAGTTTGTTAGTTTGTTAGTTTGTTAGTTTGTTAGTTTGTTAGTTTGTTAGTTTGTTAGTTTGTTAGTTTGTTAGTTAGTTAGTTAGTTAGTTAGTTAGTTAGTTAGTTAGTTAGTTAGTTAGTTAGTTAGTTAGTTAGTTAGTTAGTTAGTTAGTTGGTTAGTTAGTAAGTTAGTTAGTTAATTATAATAACCAAATTTCTTTCATTTAAATTCTGAACAGTATCCCTATATTTTGGAAGTCACTGTATATTTTGGCATATTATCATCATCGAATGACGGATGGCTGTTTGCATCTATTATGACGTTTAAGAAATTCCAATCGCATTTTTATTTATTTCATTTAGTTTTCCGTATTTCAAAAATAAAACGCTATATTTATTTTTATATATTACATTTGCTTTCACTAATTTGTTTACTTATTTTAATAAATTTTCATGGTATAAATTTAGATTTATTTACCTTTTCCTTTCTTCATCTAGTATTTTGTCTATTCGATATACAGTGAATGGAAAAAGAATCTAAACATATGAAGAAAATGAACAAAAGTTAAATTTCTATTATAGCGACGATTTTAATGTTTTGAAACCATAAAATAATTAGAAAAGTCTTTCAGTAAAAAATCATAACTCCAAAACAAGTATTTAATATCATCTTTATAATTAATACACTGATTTTTGCACTTAATCGAGTACAAAAATTTTATATAATTTTACATTTTTTCATCCTTTAGTGTATTGTTTGGAATGTAAATATTTCTTTAATTTATTTTATTCTTATTTTCTTTACTTCTATTATAACTTAATATATGTAGTTTTTTTGTCTATTATTAAATATTTGTTTCTTTATTTACATTATTGTGTGTTTTCAATTGAAATGTTTCTCATACTTTTACTCGAATTGATTAATTCAGTCCAGTCATTCTTATTCATTTATTCGACCGCCCATCTGTCTGTCTATAGTCGTTTATTCATTCATTATTTGTTGACAATTAGGGGTTTAATGTTGCGCATTTAGCATTTTCCAGGATTCAGCATTTTCCAGGATTTTTTTTTTGAATTTCTTACAATTTAATTCACTAGCTCTTTTGCAAAGATTACAGAGAATATATTCGAACAGTTTCTTTTTATTTAAAGAAACTGTTCGAATATTGTTTAAAAGAGAATAGTAAACGTTTCATATGCATATCTAAAAATTATATCGCTAGAGAATGGCTGAAAATTCAGATTCAGCACAATCAAAACTTTTGTTCTAAACTTTAGATATAAAATAAATTTTCTTAAATTCTCTAATCATATCTCATTTTCAAAAATAAAGAAACCCTATATATGTATATGTACATTTATGTTCTGAAAAAACAACAAATGTTTATATATATTTATTTTGATCATTGATTTTTGTCCATTTCTATGTTCTGTTTATTTTGTTTTTGTTTTTTGTGCTGAAATAAAAGTAGAAAAGAAACTCATTCATAAATTTATGATGATGATGATTGATTGAGAGTGTGGTTGGTATTGGGTCAGTAGGTAGGCGGAGGGTTGGTTGGTTTGTGGTTTTATACTTCATTTTTTGTGCTTATGAAATTTTCGTTAGTATGATGATAATTTGTTACAATCAAAACGGAAAATTTATTATATTTTCTTTTAGTAAAAACTTTTTTCTGGATAGAAGTTTGAGGGAAATTATTTTAAAATATAAACTGAAACTATTGTTATAGGGCGCTTCCAAAGATTCGTTTCAAATGTTTTAGTCTGTAAATACCACGCTGGTAGTTTGGTACTAACAGAGTACTAACTAACTAACTAACTAACTAACTAACTAACTAACTAACTAACTAACTAACTAACTAACTAACTAAGTAACTAACTAACTAACTAACTAACTAACTAACTAACTAACTAACTAACTAACTAACTAACAAATTAACTAACTAACTATCTTACTAACTAACTAACTAACTATCTAAGTAACTAACTAACTATCTAACTAACTAACTAACTAACTAACTAACTAACTAACTAACTAACTAACTAACTAACTAACTAACTAACTAACTAACTAACTAACTAACTAATTAACTAACTAACTAACTAACTAACTAACTAACTAACTAAGTAACTAACTAACTAACTAACTAACTAACTAACTAACTAACTAACTAACTAACTAACTGACTAACTAACTAACTAACTAACTATTTAATTAACTAAGTAACTAAGTAACTAACTAACGAACTAACGAACTAACGAACTAACGAACTAACGAACTAACTAACTAACTAACTAACTAACTAACTAACTAACTAACTAACTAAGTAACTAACTTACTAACTAACTATCTTACTAATTAACTAACTAACTAACTTACTAACTATCTTACTAAATAACTAACTAAATAAGACTAACTAACTTACTAACTAACTAACTAACTTACTAACTAACTAACTAACTAACTAACTAACTAACTAACTAACTAACTAACTAACTAACAAATTAACTAACTAACTATCTTACTAACTAACTAACTATTTAACTAACTAACTAAGTAACTAACTAACTAACTAACTAACTAACTAACTAACTAAGTAACTAACTTACTAACTAACTATCTTACTAATTAACTAACTAACTAACTTACTAACTATCTTACTAAATAACTAACTAAATAAGACTAACTAACTTACTAACTAACTAACTAACTTACTAACTAACTAACTAACTAACTAACTAACAAATTAACTAACTAACTATCTTACTAACTAACTAACTATTTAACTAACTAACTAACTAAGTAACTAACTAACTAACTAACTAACTAACTAACTAACTAATTAATTAACTAAGTAACTAACGAACTAACTAACTAACTAACTAACTTACTAACTAACTAACTAACTAACTAACTAACTAACTAACTAACTAACTATCATACTAATTAACTAACTAACTAACTAACTTACTAACTAACTAAATAAGTAACTAACTATCTAACTAACGAACTAACTAACTAACTAACTAACTACCTAACTAACTAACGAACTAGCTAACTAAAAGACTTCCAAAAATACTGCCTGCTACTCTTTACCTTTGCGAATCATCGAATTAACCAAATTTAACCTTCTGACCTTTTCATTAAGGACGACTATAAAAGCATTATGAATACATAACATGAATAGAAATAAATTTTAACAATCTGCTTTTATATATTTTATTTGTACAATATTTTTTGGGGCATTAAGATACAATGACTTTCTCACTTGTTGACTGACTGACTGACTGCCTGTCTGTCTGTATGACTGTTTGTTTGATTCATTTAGACATTCATTCATATTGAAAGTAACAAACATAATCACTTACCTTATGCCTTCTCTTAGATGTTATTTAATGTAAATTTAACACGTAAAAATTATTATTATTATATTTTTTTTATTTATTTTTATATTCTTTTTGTGTTAAATGAAATTGAATGGCAATGATGAAAAAGTCGAATTCAAATTCAAAATGAAGCAACAGCAGGACGAAAACTTCTAGACACACACTGGCAACAAAATGATTAAAAAGGAAAGAAAAATGTAGGAAAATTATTTCTTTTGAAATTGTTTGTTTTCTTTAACTTTTGACTTTCTACTAGTTGATTTTTTGGAACACTCTCGCAAACACACACACATATATATATGCGTGTTTGTTTTTGTTGTTCTATATTTAAAAGTATGTATGTAAATGTGTATGCAATTTTTTTTGTATACTACTTTTCGCTGTGTTTATTTGTCTGAAGTTTTCAGAATTTTCTTTGCCTCCTTAGATTTTTGATTTCATAATTTTCATGTTTCACTTGTCGTTGTTGTATTTAGCACTTTTTTATTATTTTTCTTCTTCTTCTTTTTGTTGATGTGAATAGAGGAAAAAAACTCACGAAATGTAAATAATTTCACACGCTTACTTTTGCTCTAAATAACACTTATTTACATATTATTTTGTATGTATATGTATATGTGTTTTGTTTGTTTTTAGGTATTTTTTTCTAACAGTAACAACAACAATAACATATTAAATACCTCTTCTTGTCGGTAGTCAAATGAATTTCCTTTTTGCCAAGCAAATTAAATAAACGAACTAGAAAATAATGGTAGAGGAAAAGAGATAGAAAAGAAAAAAGTTATTTTTTTAAGTGTATAACAAAAATTAGATGTTTTTTGGAATATTTTAATATAATTTTTAACACTCTTTTTTATTGTAGTTAGTTGTTTTAAGCTGTGAAAGCAACAACAAACAGCCTTTAACAAGAATAAAATTTACATATTTTTTTATTAAACAAAAAATAGAAAAAAAAACATACAGCTTAATAAACTAAATTTTAATTGTTGTTGGAGATATTTTTCTTAAATATACTAGCGTACCCGGTATTCTTCGCTACTAAAGGGTCATTCACACGATAGCACTTTACGTACAAAAGTGTAATGAAAAACTTAAATGAAATTCCATCCGTATGGCAAAAAATAGAATAAGTTGTATGATTTTTTTGTGTTTAAACAATTGGTATAAAACCATAACAAAGTAAATGGAAACAGCTGTTTCACTTTCTTTGCATAAAAATACATCCCTGTTTTTTAAACTATTTCAAGAAATAAAGATAGCTATACTACTGTCAAATTTTCGATCCTTATTTTCTGTTAATGTGTGATGGTTTCATTACATATTGTCTTTAGACCCATCCGTACTTTTTTACACAAAATGTTGAAAGATCATATTACTTGTGGCTTAAATCTAAAGCAAATTAAAAATTTATAATTCAATATTAATATGGTTTATGTTTCTATTTTAATAAAAGATGTTCTATTTAAGTACAAAAAAGTTACTTATTATATCAGGACTATATATGTTTTATGTTTCTATGTTCAAGGTTAAGTTCAAGAAGTACCATTTTAAGAAGGAAAGAGTGCTAGAGATTATCCACTTATAGATTTTTATTCACTAAGGATACCGCATGCATGCGTAGCCGACCATATGATACCCTACACCAGTCAGTATTTCAAAAATGGGGACTATTTAAAAAAATAAAGCATTTGATTTGTTTTTTAACCTTATTTCGGAATATTTTTATTATTTTTTTTTTGGCAAAAAAAAAATATTTTTACAAGAGGGCTCAAAGGGAATAGGGCAAAATATGGCCCTATCCTTATAAATGTTGGTAGGGGGAGTTAAGTCTACTTCAATATTAATTATTTAGAATTTAAAAGCGTCATTAGTGTTTGTAAGTGAATTTTTACCATTAAGTCATTTTCTGAAGGGGAGTTTGTATGGGGGATAGGGCCAAATGAAGTTCTATAAAACTAAGTTTTTTTCGACTTGTTGACGTAATAGATCATTTCAATTAATTATAAGCCCAAAGGCCCTATTTGGGATGTACGGTTTATGGGGGCTAGTCGAAATAATGGACCGATTTTAACAATTATCAATAGGCTTCGTCCTTGGGACAAAAGAAGCGTGTGTGCCAAATTTCAATTATCTTGAAAATTGCCTTGCGCACAAGGTTTACATAGACAGCCAGACGGACGGACGGACATAGCTTACCTACCCCACTAAAGTGGTGTAGGTTATAAAAAAAATATCGTTCACAGAACTAAAAAGGCAACAAAAAGTTCCCTCTTATAGATGCTTTTTCAATAATGACTTTGTAAGTTTAATTTCGTGTGTATTTAACTTCATATAATTACACAGGCCGACACATTTTTAAATCAGAGATCAAATTATACCCTTCTAAAAGACTTAGTCCCTCTGAATTCGAATCCGAGAAGTTAAGCCTTTTTAAAGGGGGCATTTTCTCAAATTTGAAAACACGATATCTCAAATCTCTGATGTGAGAAAATTCAGCACAGTTCAATCTTTTACAATCGTCTAATTGGTTTCAGGATTTCGACTTTTTTTAAATTTTGCCGGCCTGTGAAATAATTTCAAAACAAACCTTTTGAATTAAGAAAATGTTTTAGTTCCATATTAGAAAAAAGTCAAAAAGTACCATTTAAAGAATGGAAAAGTACCAAAGTTTTCACTTTTATAGATTATCCTTTCTGTACGAACGTGTATGTTTTAATGTTTTTCGCCAAAAGCTTTCTCCACTTGAAGAACAAAGAAGTGTTGAAACGTTTCCTTTTTGTTCAGTCGAAACTATATACATATGTATCATTATATTCCAGCTCCGACGAGTCATTTATGACTCTTCTACACGATTAAAATTCTCTCGTTTTCTGATCATAACTTTTATAACGAACGTGTATGTTTTAATGATTTTCGACAAAAACTCTCTCCACTTGAAAAACAAAGAATTGCTGAAACATTTCCTTTTTGTTCAATCGAAACTATATACATATGTTTCATTATATCCCAGCTCAGTCGAATTTAATTTTAGAAATTCTTTTATAATCATTTCTAATTATTTTTTATGTGTGATTGTTGTTATTACTCCAAATGCTTGATATATTATAAAATTTTGAAAATTATCATATTTTGAAACATTAGTATGATCAATTTATGAGTTACTAATATGATGTAAATTTGTTTAAAAAGTTGTGTGTATGGTCATTGGCTTAAAAGTTATAGAGGACCATAATATGTACCAAAATTACCTGAAATTGAAAATTTCCACCCATTAAACGTTGGAATTTCAAAAAAGTATCAGAGATCCAGTTCCTCCTTATGGATCAACTTGTTTTTAAATATTGCCATGATTCCAAATTGATTTGTTTGAGCTTTTGCGTGATGAATCAGTTACTCAATTACATGACTCTTTTATAAGTATGTATATTAGCATGTCGCGTAGACGATCTTTTTGAAGAAATACCTCTAAAACGATTCATTTAAATCTTTTTTAAAGATCCTCAGTTTCCTACCAGCGATTGAAAATCTTGATCTCTGTATAAATTTTTTTTGCAATATTTTCGAATTGGGAGTTAAAAATTCAGTCATTTTGAGTTTATCGCTTATTTTTGTTAGTGTATTTCTGGCCGACATAAATTTCAAAAACCAAATGCCAAACAATTTTTTAAATATTTTTCTACATGAGCTGAGAGCCGTTAGCAGCTCAAAGTTGCAGAATTTTTAAGATCCATATCGAAAAAATCTAAAATATTTTATTTTTTCTAAAAATTACACTGAGGTTAGAATTTTCAACCGCTAGTAAGAAACTGAGGATCATTCAAAAAAAAATATATATTTTATTTTTCTTGTGATGAGTTCATTAATACGCATCGATTGAGTAGTATTCTTATAATTACTGGATTCGAAAACATGCCTAAAGTTCTCTTAAAGTTTCTACGGCAACTTTTAAAAAACCTTTGTTTTAAATTTACTAATTTGTTCGAATCCCACTGTTGAATAATACTGCTTTTATTTTAACTACACAGCAGTAAAAGTAGCATTATTAAATTTGAATATTTTTCCCATAACCGTTTAAAAAAAAAACACACAATAAAAGTTATTTTATATGGAAATTTGTTTTACTTTTTATACATATTTAAAGATTATTTTATGTATATTAAGTATTAATATTAATAAGAATTTAATTGTTTAATTCCCTAGTGTAAAATTGAAAGTAATTTGCAAATTTAAATTCTATTTAAAATGTACTTGTTGTTAGTAATTGGTTTTTGTGGTTTTTAATAGAAAGAAAAAAAACACAACAAAAATTAACATAATTTTTTCTATATTTTTGTAATTTTGTGTAAACATATAGTAGAGGAAATATCTTTAAAACAACTTAAGGCCTAAGGGAATACTTCAACAAATATATGCTTAAATGGCTAAATTTAAAAACAATTAAAGCTCAAAATTTCTAATTTTGGGAACAAAAAGTGAATTTTTTTTCCTTTAATATTAAAATACATTTTTATCTGAGAAAAACTCAGAGATTATTTTAAATTCCTTTGAAAAAACAGTTTTCTCTATCTGTAGTTTAAGCTATTAATTAAAAACAAATGATTTATTTACACCACCCACAGCGTATGAGTAATAAATAATATTTAAAAATATTTTCTTATAAAAGTTTATTACTCATACGCCTGGTATACATTTCAACACAGACAAATTGCACTTAAATATATAAGGATGGGTATAATTCTTTTATTTTTCAGCACAAAATTTATAGTTAAAGTATTTATAACCATTTTTATTTTAATTTATGTATTTAAATTAATTTTATTCAAATTTCTTTCACACATTCACTAAGTAGATACAGTAGTAGATACATACATATACATGTATATATGCAATGACAGGACTAGTTATTTTTGTTTTGTTACTGAGCTAATTAGTTTGTTTTTTTTTGTTAACAATTTTTTTATTATTTTTCATTCTATAATTGAATTAATTTATTATAAAATACATTTAAACATATTGTACGGTATTTTTTCTGGCTGCTGCAATATTTCAATTGTAAATTAATATTTTATGTTAATTAAGAATAATTATTCATGTATGAGATTAAATGGATTCTATTTTTTTCCACTGGTTGCTGCTTGATTATTTATTTGTTTTTTTTTTATTGTTGTTTTTAAACACAAATCAATAGTTAATGAAAATATAAAAGAAAAAAATTAAATAAATACACTCATGTATAAATAATAACAAATGCTTATTTAACATTATGTTTCATTAACAACTTTATTGAAATTCATGAGATTTTAAAGAAAATTAGGGTGTTCACTTATCATGATTCTTTTTAAATAACGGAACTTGGTAATACTTTCATAGTCTAGTCATAGTCTAGTCATAGTCTAGTCATAGTCTAGTCATAGTCTAGTCATAGTCTAGTCATAGTCTAGTCATAGTCTAGTCATAGTCTAGTCATAGTCTAGTCATAGTCTAGTCATAGTCTAGTCATAGTCTAGTCATAGTCTAGTTATAGTCTAGTCATAGTCTAGTCATAGTCTAGTCATAGTCTAGTCATAGTCTAGTCATAGTCTAGTCATAGTCTAGTCATAGTCTAGTCATAGTCTAGTCATAGTCTAGTCATAGTCTAGTCATAGTCTAGTCATAGTCTAGTCATAGTCTAGTCATAGTCTAGTCATAGTCTAGTCATAGTCTAGTCATAGTCTAGTCATAGTCTAGTCATAGTCTAGTCATAGTCTAGTCATAGTCTAGTCATAGTCTAGTCATAGTCTAGTCATAGTCTAGTCATAGTCTAGTCATAGTCTAGTCATAGTCTAGTCATAGTCTAGTCATAGTCTAGTCATAGTCTAGTCATAGTCTAGTCATAGTCTAGTCATAGTCTAGTCATAGTCTAGTCATAGTCTAGTCATAGTCTAGTCATAGTCTAGTCATAGTCTAGTCATAGTCTACTCATAGTCTAGTCACAGTCTAGTCATAGTCTAGTCATAGTCTAGTCATAGTCTAGTCATAGTCTAGTCATAGTCTAGTCATAGTCTAGTCATAGTCTAGTCTATAGTCTAGTCTATAGTCTAGTCTATAGTCTAGTCTATAGTCTAGTCTATAGTCTAGTCTATAGTCTAGTCTATAGTCTAGTCTATAGTCTAGTCTATAGTCTAGTCTATAGTCTAGTCTATAGTCTAGTCTATAGTCTAGTCTATAGTCTAGTCTATAGTCTAGTCTATAGTCTAGTCTATAGTCTAGTCTATAGTCTAGTCTATAGTCTAGTCTATAGTCTAGTCTATAGTCTAGTCTATAGTCTAGTCTATAGTCTAGTCTATAGTCTAGTCTATAGTCTAGTCTATAGTCTAGTCTATAGTCTAGTCTATAGTCTAGTCTATAGTCTAGTCTATAGTCTAGTCTATAGTCTAGTCTATAGTCTAGTCTATAGTCTAGTCTATAGTCTAGTCTAGTCTATAGTCTAGTCTATAGTCTAGTCTATAGTCTAGTCTATAGTCTAGTCTATAGTCTAGTCTATAGTCTAGTCTATAGTCTAGTCTATAGTCTAGTCTATAGTCTAGTCTATAGTCTAGTCTATAGTCTAGTCTATAGTCTAGTCTATAGTCTAGTCTATAGTCTAGTCTATAGTCTAGTCTATAGTCTAGTCTATAGTCTAGTCTATAGTCTAGTCTATAGTCTAGTCTATAGTCTAGTCTATAGTCTAGTCTATAGTCTAGTCTATAGTCTAGTCTATAGTCTAGTCTATAGTCTAGTCTATAGTCTAGTCTATAGTCTAGTCTATAGTCTAGTCTATAGTCTAGTCTATAGTCTAGTCTATAGTCTAGTCTATAGTCTAGTCTATAGTCTAGTCTATAGTCTAGTCTATAGTCTAGTCTATAGTCTAGTCTATAGTCTAGTCTATAGTCTAGTCTATAGTCTAGTCTATAGTCTAGTCTATAGTCTAGTCTATAGTCTAGTCTATAGTCTAGTCTATAGTCTAGTCTATAGTCTAGTCTATAGTCTAGTCTATAGTCTAGTCTATAGTCTAGTCTATAGTCTAGTCTATAGTCTAGTCATAGTCTTGGCCTAGTCTAGTCATAGTCTAGTCATAGTCTAGCCATAGTCTAGCCATAGTCTAGTCATAGTCTAGTCTTGTCTAGTCATAGTCTAGTCATAGTCTAGTCATATTCCATTCTAGTCTAGTCATGGTCTAGTCATAGTATAATCTAAATTTATAAAAGTGTTCTTTTTGGTGGTCTTATATTCATTTAAACCTCTTGGTTATAGTCTAGTCTATAGTCTAGTCTATAGTCTAGTCTATAGTCTAGTCTATAGTCTAGTCTATAATCTAGTCTATAGTCTAGTCTATAGTCTAGTCTATAGTCTAGTCTATAGTCTAGTCTATAGTCTAGTCTATAGTCTAGTCTATAGTCTAGTCTATAGTCTAGTCTATAGTCTAGTCTATAGTCTAGTCTATAGTCTAGTCTATAGTCTAGTCTATAGTCTAGTCTAGTCTATAGTCTAGTCTATAGTCTAGTCTATAGTCTAGTCTATAGTCTAGTCTATAGTCTAGTCTATAGTCTAGTCTAGTCTATAGTCTAGTCTATAGTCTAGTCTATAGTCTAGTCTATAGTCTAGTCTATAGTCTAGTCTATAGTCTAGTCTATAGTCTAGTCTATAGTCTAGTCTATAGTCTAGTCTATAGTCTAGTCTATAGTCTAGTCTATAGTCTAGTCTATAGTCTAGTCTATAGTCTAGTCTATAGTCTAGTCTATAGTCTAGTCTATAGTCTAGTCTATAGTCTAGTCTATAGTCTAGTCTATAGTCTAGTCTATAGTCTAGTCTATAGTCTAGTCTATAGTCTAGTCTATAGTCTAGTCTATAGTCTAGTCTATAGTCTAGTCTATAGTCTAGTCTATAGTCTAGTCTATAGTCTAGTCTATAGTCTAGTCTATAGTCTAGTCTATAGTCTAGTCTATAGTCTATTCTATAGTCTAGTCTATGGTCTAGTCTATAGTCTAGTCTATAGACTAGTCTATAGTCTAGTCTATAGTCTAGTCTATAGTCTAGTCTATAGTCTAGTCTATAGTCTAGTCTATAGTCTAGTCTATAGTCTAGTCTATAGTCTAGTCTATAGTCTCGTCTATAGTCTAGTCTATAGTCTAGTCATAGTCTTGGCCTAGTCTAGTCATAGTCTAGTCATAGTCTAGTCATAGTCTAGCCATAGTCTAGCCATAGTCTAGTCATAGTCTATTCTTGTCTAGTCATAGTCTAGTCATAGTCTAGTCATATTCCATTCTAGTCTAGTCATGGTCTAGTCATAGTATAATCTAAATTTATAAAAGTGTTCTTTTTGGTGGTCTTATATTCATTTAAACCTCTTGGTACTTTTTTCATTGTTTATAATATATCACCCACAATCCATCCAAAAATAATTGCTTTTTTACAATAAGACCTTCTGGTATTTTTATATTCACTTAATGGAACTTTTAACATTTTACTATTAATAAACATTTAGAGAAATAAAGTAAAAATAAAATAAAACCCTATAATTTTTGATATTTTTTAATAACAGATGTAAATGCCAAAGAAACTATTTAAGTCACGAATGCCAATATTTTCTTAATTACACATTTGTAAAGCCACAATTTCCTCTTAAACACCCATTATTAAGTGTAAAGTATAAAAATTCAGAAAATCCTACATATTGTCAACAGTTTTTTGTAAATAACAACCAAATAAACGGCAATATAAACATGACATTTAAATCATATTTAATTTATATTTACATATGTATGTATATGTGTGTATATATTAACACAATAATATATATTTTTAATTTAATTAATGAAAAAAAATATTTAAATAAGCAAATTAATAATTCAGTGTATAAGTATAAGTGAATTAATTAAACAAAAAATTTGTTACCAACATAAACACAATAATAAATATATGTATTTAGAAATATGCATACATATGTATAGTATGTAAGTGTTAAATTAAAGCGAGGTTAAATAAATTTTATTGAAATATTAAAATAATACAATATACATTTATTTACAAATTAGTCAAATTTTTTTATATTTGCCACAACTAATAATCCTGTATATATACATACATATGTATTTTTGTATAAAATATATTTAGGATTAATTTAGTAGAATATTTTAAAAATGCATATGATACACAACTTTAATAATTTTAACTTTAAATAATTAAATAGAAAATAGTAGTCTTTTTAATATTTTTATGCTTTTTAAATACCTTTCTTATAATTTCTTCATTTTAATAAAATTGCACATCGATACACTGCATTCACTACCAGGTATGGAACACATAGTAACTTTGCACTATTTCAATACTTTTTAATGGTATATAATAGTCTATAGCCTAGTTTATAGTCTAGCATATAGTCTAGTTTATAGTGTAGTCTATAGTCTAGTCAATAGTCTTGTCTATAGTCTAGTCTATAGTCTAGTCTATAGTCTATTTCATAATCCAGTCTACAGTCTAGTCTACAGTCTAGTCTACAGTCTAGTCTACAGTCTAGTCTTTAGTCTAGTCTTTAGTCTAGTCTTTAGTCTAGTCTTTAGTCTAGTATTTAGTCTAGTCTATAGTCTAGTTTATAGTGTAGTCTATGGTCTAGCCAATAATCTAGTCTATAGTCTAGTTTATAGTCTATTTTATAGTCTAGTCTATAGTCAAGTCTTTAGTCTAGTCTATAGTCTAGCCTTTAGTCTAGTTTATTGTGTAGTCTAGTCTGTAATCTACTCTATAGTCTAGTCTTTAGTCTAGTCTATAGTTCAGTCTATAGTCTAGTCTAGTCTATAATCTACTCTATAGTCTAGTCTATAGTCTAGTCTATAGTCTAGTCTATAGTCTAGTCAATAGTCTAGTCAATAGTCTAGTCTATAGTCTAGTCTATAGTCTAGTCTATAGTCCAGTCTATAGTCTAGTCTATAGTCTAGTCTATAGTCTAGTCTATAGTCTAGTCTATAGTCTAGTCTATAGTCTAGTCTATAGTCTAGTCTATAGTCTAGTCTATAGTCTAGTCTATAGTCTAGTCTATAGTCTAGTCTATAGTCTAGTCTATAGTCTAGTCTATAGTCTAGTCTATAGTCTAGTCTATAGTCTAGTCTATACTCTAGTCTATAGTCTAGTCTATAGTCTAGTCTATAGTCTAGTCTATAGTCTAGTCTATAGTCTAGTCTATAGTCTAGTCTATAGTCTAGTCTATAGTCTAGTCTATAGTCTAGTCTATAGTCTAGTCTATAGTCTAGTCTATAGTCCAGTCTATAGTCTAGTCTATAGTCTAGTCTATAGTCTAGTCTATAGTCTAGTCTATAGTCTAGTCTATAGTCTAGTCTATAGTCTAGTCTATAGTCTAGTCTATAGTCTAGTCTATAGTCTAGTCTATAGTCTAGTCTATAGTCTAGTCTATAGTCTAGTCTATAGTCTAGTCTATAGTCTAGTCTATAGTCTAGTCTATAGTCTAGTCTATAGTCTAGTCTATAGTCTAGTCTATAGTCTAGTCTATAGTCTAGTCTATAGTCTAGTCTATAGTCTAGTCTATAGTCTAGTCTATAGTCTAGTCTATAGTCTAGTCTATAGTCTAGTCTATAGTCTAGTCTATAGTCTAGTCTATAGTCTAGTCTATAGTCTAGTCTATAGTCTAGTCTATAGTCTAGTCTATAGTCTAGTCTATAGTCTAGTCTATAGTCTAGTCTATAGTCTAGTCTATAGTCTAGTCTATAGTCTAGTCTATAGTCTAGTCTATAGTCTAGTCTATAGTCTAGTCTATAGTCTAGTCTATAGTCTAGTCTATAGTCTAGTCTATAGTCTAGTCTATAGTCTAGTCTATAGTCTAGTCTATAGTCTAGTCTATAGTCTAGTCTATAGTCTAGTCTATAGTCTAGTCTATAGTCTAGTCTATAGTCTAGTCTATAGTCTAGTCTATAGTCTAGTCTATAGTCTAGTCTATAGTCTAGTCTATAGTCTAGTCTATAGTCTAGTCTATAGTCTAGTCTATAGTCTAGTCTATAGTCTAGTCTATAGTCTAGTCTATAGTCTAGTCTATAGTCTAGTCTATAGTCTAGTCTATAGTCTAGTCTATAGACTAGTCTATAGTCTAGTCTATAGTCTAGTCTATAGTCTAGTCTATAGTCTAGTCTATAGTCTAGTTTATAGTCTAGTCTATAGTATAGTCTATAGTCTAGTCTATAGTCTAGTCTAGTTTATAGTCTAGTCTATAGTCTAGTCTATAGTCTAGTCTATAGTCTAGTCTATAGTCTAGTCTATAGTCTAGTTTATAGTCTAGTCTATAGTCTAGTCTATAGTCTAGTCTATAGTCTAGTCTATACTATTGACTAGTCTATAGTTTAGTCTATAGTCCAGTCTATTGTCTAGTCTATAGTATAGTCTAAGGTCTGTTCTATGGTGTCGCCTATAGCCTGGTCAATAGTATAGTCTATATAGTTTATATTTTAGTGTATTGTGTAGTCTGTAATCTAATCAAAAGTATAGTTTAGGCGATCCCCTCTCGTCTTCTCCTTAATATATTCGAAATCCATATATTCTGAAACCATGTCCAATAAAGTTAAAATGTAAAAAACATTTCAAAAATTTGCAACATTTCATAAAATATTTTAATCACTAAAAGAATTTAGAAATTAAAAATTTTAAACTACATAACGTAACATTGTAATGGATAAAAAATTATTACCCACAAAATAAAATAAATAATAAAATACTAAAAAATAAAAGACGGCGACTCATTTTTGTTTGAAGACATTTTTAGAACATTAAAACATAAAAATGCTCTGTTTTTACAACCTAAATCAATAAAACTTATATTTTTTCTAATATTTAAATAGTTACTTGAATAAACCACAGAAATTTATTTAAAGGAAATTTACAAATAAATTAAGAACACACAAATACACAAACAATAAAAACACATATTTATTATTATTATTTTTTCAAAAACATCATGATTTGAATAATTTACCAAAAAAATAAATAAATTTAAAACGGAAACGTAAGAAAAAACAATTTAATACAATTTGTTATGTCTTCGCTCTATAACGTTCTATGTAAATTAACAATGATAAAAATCTTCATTTCATTTTATTTCACATTTTATTATTAAAATCGATTTTATATTCCAGCTTGTTTTCTGTTCATACATTTATTTATTTTTTTTTCTTATTTTTATTTTGTATTTTACCATCACATTATTATAATAAAATACAAAAAGAAAAAAATTATAAAGAAATAAAAATGTAACAAAAAAAGGAAACTACTTTGAATAATGAAACATATAGAAATATTGTAGTCAAATGCAACAAATGAACAAAAATTTCAATAATACTAGGAATAAGAATAAATTCTAACACCTACACACTTGGCGAAAGACCCAATAGTTTTAAAACGGCCAGAATGTAGCCTCTTTTTGCAAATGTTTAATTGCTAAGTTGCTACTTGTATGCAGAGAGGAAGACAACCATTACTTTTATGCTCCTAAGTAATCTAGCGAGAAGTTAAACCATTTTTTACAGCGCCTTAGCAAGTAGTTACATAACAAACCAAAAGTAAACTATAGCAATGTCATTTATCCATTTGTAATAGAAGTTAAGTGAATTCTTTATATACAGAGTATTATTAGGAACGATTAAGTAATATTTTTACTTTAATACTACAGGAATATATGAACAGTTAACTAGTGAAGTTGTATGCGTAAGTGTTGAAGAGTTTTATGTTGAATTAGAGAAAGAGAGCAGTTATAGGTGACCTATTCCTCAATCATTTAACATATTTTGTATGGTAGAATGATAATCTACCACAGCTAGTGGTGGCATACAAAAGCACAGTAGAACAAATAAGAGTTCTATGTTTTTAACTGAAAGATAAAACTTAATAAAACAATAACAACGTTACCCTTCATATATAACGTCTTGTACCCACGACAATTGGATCTTAGCTATAGAACGTGTTATTGAACATGCCCTCCCAACTTTGGGTCTTAAGCTTTAATTGAATGCGTATGCAGCTAAGGTCGCGATGGCATACTGTATTTATACTGAACTGTTTTTTTTTTTTTTTTTGTTTATTGTAGTTTTTTCTCTTGTTTGCTGTTAGGGTTGGGATGGTTTGTGTAATGAGTTATAAATGGCCGAGTTAGCTGGTAACCACGCCAAAATCACGTTCCGTAACAAACGATCCGAGTCTTATTTAGCCAAAAATTGTCAACTTAGTGACAGCTTTAACAACTCCAAACTATCGGCTACGGTCGATCAACAATGTATTGTTCTTTCTCTATTAAGTTTTTATACAAAATCAAACTAAATACAAGAACAACATATACCCTATGTATATTGTTGTTGCTGTTTATGGCGCCTGAATGCACAAAAATTCTCATTTAAAATTTATTAGAGTTTATCACGTGTTTTCGCTCATATTTATGAACCGATTTTTTAGATATTAACTAGGGTTCTATAATTGAAACGAAAAGTCGACTTTTTGACTTTGACTTTGACTTTTTGACTTTAGACTTATTGATTTTTTTCTACGTTTTGACTATTTTCGACTTCATTCGATTTTTTTCGACTATTTATTGACTTTTTTCGAATTTTTCCGACTATTTTAGAGGTTTTGACTTTTTTTTTAATTTCCGACTATTTTTGACTTTTTTCTACAATTTTCGAGTTTTCGACTCTTCGACTTTTTACGATTTTTCGACTTATCGACTTTTTTCGACATTCAGACTTTTCGATTTTTATTAACAAAGTGGACTTTTCGACTTTTTTGAAACAAAATAGTCGACTTCGACTTTTCGACTTTTTACAACAAAAATTTGATTGTTCGATTATTCGAAAGTCGATTTATAGAACCCTAATATATTTTTTTTTAATTCAGACCTTCTCAGATATCTGGGATCTTCTAATTACTGATTTCAATATACATATATACGAACAGAAAGACGGATATGGTTAAATCGAGGCCGTCATCCCTAAGAAGTCGGAATTATTAAATGTTGTAGGGTCATATAAATTATTGTATTTATTTAAAATTTCCCATACACAATATTCCATCTCTGACTTTATTGTTAATTTGGACAATAAAACTTTCCCCAATTTTCAAATGTAGGGTATTCTCTCTGTATACGAATATAACAACAACGAAGCAGTTCAACAAGGAGGAGTAATGAATACGATATAACAGTAATTTTTATAAATTTGCCTTCCGTTATTTTAGTGTCCCTTTTCTAAACGAGGTGACTACTATCACGTTAATGTTCCCTAGTAATCTAAAGTGTATAAATTTCTGTTTCAAAAAGTCGTAAAAAATTATTTGTTAAAGATTAAAAACTTTAAACTTGAATTTGAAAAGTTTTCTGTACAGTTTTTCTATAAAACATTTTTCGAAGCCAAAAGTTTCTATGTTGAAAATAGGCCATAAGTCAAAACTTGTCGAAAAATATTCTGCAAAAAAGAAACTTGTATAAACAACTTTGAACAACAGATTTCTTTAAAAACTCGTGGAAAGTTTTTGTTTTAAAAATGCTCAAAAATTTTTGGAAAAAAAACTCGTCGAAAAAATTTTAAAGCCGTAAAATCTCTTCGATCAAAAAAAATCACTTATAATTTTCTATTAAAAATTTTTCAATGTTTTCTCTATAAAAAATTGTAGTGCTTAATTCAGAACTTCTCAAAAAGCTTTCTGCAGAAAATATAATAAAAAGTTTTATATAGAAACTACTTTAATGTTTTATATCAAAAATTCGTCGAAATTTTTTTTATTTTCACAACTTTTCTATTAAAAACTCATTAAAAAAACTTATTATAAAAACTTTCTTAGAAAACATGTCGAACAACAATGACGAACAATTTTGATGCGAAAAGTCGTCGAAATTTTATAGATAATAGTGAAAACTTCACTTTTTCAAATACGAAAAAATCTATAACTTTTGTTTAATTCGCAGCACAACAAATATTAATTTTTTAAGTCCTTAATCCCCACTGTATGTTGTTAAGATACAGGAGCCAGAGAAAAACAACTACAACAAGAAAAGCGAAACAAAGTCCTTGTTAAAAATAAGAACAATGTTTTTTTTTGCTTGATTTCTATAAGCATTGTGTGCGTGTTTGTTTTTGGGAGTAAAGCAACAGCAACAACAATAATAAAAATAACTACAATAAAAACAAACTCTTTAAAAAAAAGAGGTAAGTTCTGCTTTTTCTTCCTTTAACGAAAGGCAAAAACTTTTAGCCGAAGCTTATAAAAGTTTTTATACAAACAAATGGAGATTTTTATAAAACCAACAACAACAAAGAGAGTGTTAAATTTATATGAGAGAGCAAGAGTATAAACTATACCTTTTGCCAGTAATCAAGTTAAATTGAAGTAAAAGTATGAGATGAACAGCAGCAGCAGCAACAACAATAATACCAAGAAAAACTGTTGAATAAATTATGTTGAAATGTTAAGGTTACAGTTACAGTTGTTTTAAATTTAATTTAAGTTTTCACTAATTTTCTTTAACAATTATAGGGAAAAACAAAAACCACTTACACACAGTTATTAAACAATTTTAAATTTTTTTAACGTTTTTTTTTTACATTTGTTAATTTTTAAAAATTTATAATTATTTTTTCTATATTATTATTAATTTAATTAATTTTTATTTTAATTATGGAAATTTATTTTGTAAAACCCGTATTTCCTTTAGACGTTTGATATTTGACACAGACACACGCTCACTTGCACTCTACACGGATATACTAGCACACCTCTACATAAACATAAACATTTGCACGCAAAAATCACAAATCGAGGTGAATTATTTAAAGCTTTAGATTTCACCTTTGCCTTTTCTTACTTGCTTGCTTGCTTTTTTTCTTCTTTTTTTCAGAGCTATGTGTGTATTAAAACTTCATTAGAAAAGTATTAACATGACTTTTGTTTTAATTTACATAGAAATATATTTTTAAGGGAATTTTAAATATATATTTTTTTTTTAAATCATAATTTTTTATAATTTATGGGCTTTGGTTTTGTTTTAATTTTATGTTATTTATAAAAATATAAATTATATGCAATTTTTTGTATGTAGGTTTTAATTTTTTTCTTTGCCTTTTTTTAAATTAAATATTTTCTTCTCTATTCACTTTTAAAACATTTCGTTTGTTGGGAAACTACTCTCACGGCGACGTTATTTTGTGTAATTTCAAATTCGTACTGATATGCTGTTTGTATTTTCCACAATATCTACCTGTGTGCAGGCCAGTTTTTCATTATGTGGTGTGGTAACTTAATTTCTGGTTTTCCAGGAGAGAGAGTTTTTATTTTGCACACATTAGTGTGTTGAAAACATTTTTCTCCCGAGCAGCTGTTTGCTGGGGAGAGTGAGAGTTTATTAGCATGAGAGTAAAGTAATAATATTTGTAAAAGCTTTCGACGAGAGAAAGCTTGTGCAAGCTTTTTTTAGCAGCAGGTGTTTATGCCTAAAAATACAGTAGTTTGCAGTTATATGAGTATACGTGATATATAAATTAATGTGAATTCATGTTACTCATACGCCTCTAGGGTAAAAGTGGTAAATAATTGGTTTTACTAATATGTAAGGGTTACTAAAATGTAAGTTACTAATGTTACCTTTGAAAAGGAGTATACGTATTATTGATTTTAATGTGAATTAATATTACTTATACGCCCCTATGGTAAAAGTTTTAAATATTTGGTTTTACTAATATGTAAGTTTTACAAAATTGTATGTTACTGATGTAATCTCAAAAAACTAGTATACGTGTTATTTAAATGAATATGTATTAATGTTACTCATACGCCACCATGGAAAAGTTGTAAACATTAGAATTTACTGAAAGCCCTAAATATATGTCTGTCTGTCCATGTAAACCTTGTAATCAAACTACAGGTCGCAATTTCGAAGATAATTTAATGAAGTTTGATACAAGATCTTCTATTGTCACAGGGACGAAGCCTACTGAAAATGGTTAAGATTGGTTCATTATTTCACCTAGCCCCGATACAACTGAACCCCCCGAATAAAAACCTTTTTATCAAACAACAGGTCGGAATTTTGATGATTATTCAATGAAATTTGGCACATGATTTTCTATGATACCGTATACAAAGCCTATTGAAAATGGTTAACATCGGTCCATTATTTCACCTAGCCCCCATACAACTGAATCGCCGAATAGGGCTTGTAAACATTTAAATCAAACTACAGGTCGAAATTTTGGATTTAATTAAATGAAATTTAGCACATAATCTTCTATGATACCGTAGACGAAGCCCCCATACAATAGGGCCGAATAGGCCTTTTAAGTTCATAATTATGTTTAATAATTATGAACTTAAACAAGTAAGAGTTCTATATTCGGCTGTGCCGAATCTTATATACCCTTTGCCATGATGTGTTAAAAACAGTCATTACGAATTTTATTACAAAAAATCAAAAATACCAATTGTAGCCCATTTTATACGATCTAAATTAATCCGGATTCTACATGCTTAACTTCATATTTCTAGGTTCAATAATATAGAAAATTCAAAAAGTAACTTTTGTAGAACGGAAAAGTACCAAAAAGTCTCTTTTTGCAAGTTCTTACCTAGTCAAGGCCCAACATGCTAAATTTCATGCTTCTAGGTTCAATATTATAGAAATTTCAAAAAGTACCTTTTGAAGAACGAAAATGTACAAAAAATCCCATTTTATGTGTCCCTTTTAAAGTCCCCTTTTATAGGTTCTTATCTAGTCAAGGTCCTACATGCTAAATTTCATGTTTCTAGGTTCAATATTATAGAAAATTCAAAAAGTACCTTTTGTATAACGAAAAAGTACCAAAGAGACTCTTTTTATAGGTTCTTACCTAGTCAAGGTCCTACATGCTAAATTTCATATTTCTAGGTTTAATATTATAGAAAATTCAAAAAGTACCTTTTGTAGAACGAAAAAGTACCAAAAAGTCCCTTTTAATGTGTTCTATTAATGTACTCATATCTTTGTTATTTATGGACCGATTGGACTGATTTTAAATAATAAAATAACATTAATACATATTCGTTCTATTCGATCGTATTTCCAATAGAATTATTGAAAATTCGGATCTCGCAGATATCTGGGGTCTTCTGAAAACTTAACATACACACAGACAGACAGACGGACATAGCTTAATCAACTCCGCTACCTATAAGGATCCAGAATATATATACTTTATAGGGTCGGAAAATTATATTATAGAAATTACAAACGGAATGACAAACTTATATATACCCTTCTCACGAAGGTGAAGGGTATAAAAACAAAGTTGATGACTCTCTCAAGAATTCTATTACAATAGATCTCATATGGCCCTATGAAAAGCCCCTATCAAAATTTCACTTAAATATCCAAAATGTTATTCAACAATAAACGGCTTATTCAAACGATTAGTCGTCGATCGGTTAATCGATTAATTTTGGACAATTAATCGCTCGAAAAAATGAAAATTACCAAATTTCAAATAACGAATAAACCGAATAATTTATATCAATTAACCGATTAACAAAAACTGTATTATTTCTTTTTATTATTTTTTACAATAAAAAATATTTATTGGATGATTTTTATAACAATACTTCAGAAATATTGTAATAAGTTGTTCTGATTTATCTACTTCTTAGAATGGGTTCATGCAGAATTATTTCAGATTTCTGAAAAGAAATCATGAAATTAGTAATATCGCCTTTTACTTCTACATCCAGTTTTGAGGAACAGTTTCTATAGAATTTCTTATAAGTTCTTTAGCAGTACATAGTTATACACTAGTTCATTGTTCTCGCTTAATCTCTACATACTTCATTTCATGTTTCTAAGTTTAATATTATAGAAAATTCAAAAAGTACCTTTTGTAGAACGAATAGTACCAAAAAGTCTCTTTTTGTAGGTTCTTACCTAGTCAGGGACCTAAATGCTAAATTTCATGTTTCTAATTTCAATATTATAGAAAATTTAATAATTCGGGAGGATCGCTATTTAAAATCAGCAAAAATCGGTCCATAAATAACGGAGATATGAGCAAAAGCAAAATCTGAAAATCTGAAGCGAAAGCAGCAGAGCGTGAGCAGCACTAGTGTGTTGTTATTGGCAAGAAACATGAAATTAAGTATGTGAAGGCTGGATTAAGTTAAAAGTCATAAAAAGGAACTTCTTGGTACTTTTTCGTTTTTCAAAAGGTACTTTTTGAATATTCTATAATATTGAAACTAGGAACATGGAATTGAGTATGTAAAGTCGGAAAAAGGTTAGAACTCAAAAAAGTAAAATTGTTCGCACTTTTATATTTTTCAAAATACACTTTTTGAAATTTGCATAATATGAAATTAAATATGCAGAGTCTGAATTAGGTAAGTATCCATAAAAGGGAACTTTTTGGTACTTTTTTTTGTTTTTCAAAAGGTACTTTTTAAATATTGTATAATATTGAACCTAGGAACATTAAATTAAGTATGTAGATTCGAAATTAGGTAAGAACCTATAAAAGGGAACTTTTTGGTACATTTTCATTTTTAAAAAAGTACTTTTCCAGTTTTCTATAATAATGAACCCAAAAACATGAAATTAATTATGTAGAAGATTTTTTGGTACTTTTTTGTTCTACAAAAGGTACTTTTTGGATTATCTCGGAATGAGGTATTAGGTGAGAACCGAAAAAGGGAACTTTTTGGTACTTTTTCGTTTTAGAATTTTCTATAATTTTGAACCCAGAAATATGATATTAAGTATGCAGAGTCTGAATTAGGTGAGAATCCATAAAAGGAAACTGTTTGGTACTTTTTTTGTTTTTCAAATGGTACTTTTTTGAATTTTTTTATAATATTGAATCTAGAAATATGAAATTAAAAATGTTAAGCCAGAAGTAAGTGAAGTAAAAGAGGACTTTTTGGTACTGCGAAGGGTATATAAGATTCGGAGCAGCCGAATATAGAACTCTTGCTTTAATTCATTATTTTGTAATTTTTGAGAATATTAGTCGAAAAATTTCTATATAAAAATACTAGTCGTAAAACCAACAATTCAACACTCAAGTGTTCGCAAATCGTCGAAAAATTCAATTTTATTATAAACACATTAATAAATTTTCAATTCTAACTAAAAATGCTTCCGAGTGTATACAGACGGATCCAAGACGACGAAAGGAGTGGGTGGTGGCATTTTCATTGAGGAATTTGGAACGAAAATCTCCTTCCCACTTAATGATGAATGCAGTATCCTTCAGGCTGAAATATCGGCGATAAGGAGGGCGGTAAATTGGCTAAGGTACTATAGGATATCTAATAGGTATATCAGAATTTATACTGATGGTCAAGCTGCTATTAAATCCCTAACTGGTGTGTTCTCCACATCCAAAATTGTCCATGAATGCCGGACGTCTCTCAATGAGATGGCGAGACATTCGAACATCACCCTAATTTGGGTAAAGGGACATGGGAATTCGTATGGCAACGGTATTGCTGACACATTGGCAAGAGCTGGCACTATGCTTAGCAGCATGGACATAGATCAGTTCTGCGGTAGACCACTACTTGCAGTTAAGAGGCAAATCAGTGAAAAATGCCTTTGCATCGCTCGCGACATATGGTCGCGTGCGCAACATGTAGAGTGCTGTGGCCACAAATGGATCCTCAAAGGTCTAAATATCTTCATGGTCTCCAAAGACCGCAATTAAGTAGGCTGATATCGATAATCAAAATAAGGATGAAGAAGAGACCATCTTCTCTGCGATTGTCCTGCTTTGGCGGAGGCTCGTTTTCAGACGCTTGGATCGACCTACTTTGGTGATCTAACCGAGTTGTCAAATATTAAATTAGAACGTCTTCTAGAGTTCATTAATTTGTCAAATTGGGTGTGAATCCTATTACTCACACTACTCACCCATGGCAGCTGCCCTGGCTTTCTCATTTCTCATCATCTATTTCTCCTTCTCTTTGCAACTGTTTCTGTTCTTTCACTCTCCTCTATCTCTCCCTCACTTCTCTTTTCTTCTTCTTACAGGTATTTTTACAAGGGGATCAACATGGACCCAAGTAAAGCCGAAATTGGCTACCTGTGTAGCCTAACCTAACCTAACTAAAAATGCGACTTAAACGATTAAAAACTTACCGCTTTTTCAAAAATCATAAAGAACAAAATATATTTCTATATTTTAATAAGTATATTAATATATTTGAGATATTGTTGTGTTATTGTGCAAAAATCTTGAAGAATTTTAGTTTTTTTGTTTTTTTTTTTTTTTAATACTAATTTTATGTAAATGTTTATAATATGATTGTTATATTCGAAAACATGAAAAAAAGGAAAAATTATGTTGGAAATATATAAAAGAGATTAAAATTCCAAAATGAAATAAATGGCACAGCTTAAAACTAAGAAAGCAAAAGAAAAAAAGAAAAACTTAACATATACAAAATTTAAACGTATAAGATATATAATACATACTAAAATAATAGTAACTTATGTTTTATAAAAAAAAGGTTTTACTTTTCATTTAAATGAAAAACTAAAGAAGGAATCATTTTCTTTTTCAAAATAATAATAAAATAAAAACTTTTAAAAAGCTTAGGGAATATAAAACAATGCATTTGTAAAAACAACAAAAAAAAGACAATTCAAAATGTATATCAAATAAATTTTGTATAAAGTGCTTAAGAAACCGATTTTGTAATTAACGTGGTGGTATTAATTCAAACATAGCAAATTTCCAAGTCCAAGATCTAGCCAATGACTCGAAGCGAGGACGATTGTGTTCATACATATAGCCTAAATCGGGTTCCATGCAAACCTTTAAAACAGAAAAATATATGTTGTTTTAATTATCCATCTTATCTTTCAAAGTTTAAAATATACCTCGGTATATGGATCAGTTAACAAACTTTGTACAGACAGTAAAACCTTGGAAACATTTAAAGCCAATGACCAATTATGTTGGAATATATCAATACCTACATCACCATGTCGTGAAACATTTGGATGTAAGATTTTTGTTAAAAAACGCACTGTGGGTGGTATCATGGGATATCTACATATGTAAAGATTTATATAATTTTTAAAATATCATGTTTCTTGTTGTCTTCAATCTTTCGATATTTACCTTTCGGGAAAGAATATATATATGAAAAATTTACCACCTTCATAAGGACTACCAGGTGGTCCCAGAATACTGGCCTGCCAGTATGTATTCTGCTTATCTAGCGGTATAGCCTCTATGCCCTCTGTGGCATAACTATTCAACAGGCGAAAGTCATTACGTAGAAAATTTGCACGAATGGCGTTTTGACGACCACGTGGTGGACTTTTTAAAGCCATTTGCAACAGGCACGAACGACAAAAGCAAGAAGACATCAACGAACCATAGAGTTTCATCCAATCGTGTACCTCGACTAAACTTTGAAAGAGTGGCCAACGTTCTTTGAAATATTTGCGCCACATTTGCTGGGAAGTATTTTGAGCAATAATATTTTGCCATTGTTTGCACACCTCACTGGCTTTCCACATGGACATATCATCCAAATAGGAAAAGATGATAACCATAATTTCCACCGGTAAAGATAATATATTGTTGGGTCTTACCGCCTGCGTGGCAGAGCCAGTAGCCATTTCCGAGGCATTGGCATGTGGTTCACTTAATAGTTCCATCAATTGCGGCAAGGAAGGTTGTGCCGAGGGTCTGGGGCGCTCTAAAGGCAAAGCCGGTGGTAATGCTCTTTCAGCATTATCATTTTCCATATTAACTCCCACCTCTACAGCTGGTATTTCAATCATATCGTTGTCCACCTCCAATTCCACATCATCTACCACATCTTCCACATCCTCATCGTTGACATCTCTGTCTTCCTCCACTTCATCTACCTCGTCTTCCGGCTCATCATCGTCATCATTTTCTTCGGTTTTATCTTTAAATGGCGGCTCATCATTGCCGGAATCTTCATCATCGGATATAGTAGTCTCCAGCTCTTCAGCCGGTTCAGTATTGTATAAGAAGGCATGACAGGTGCCGCACAAAGGTTCACCGAAATTGGGACCATAATAACCATTGCAAACCCAACAAGTGCTACTATTCTAAAAGCGAATAATAATTCATTTTTTTATCACATTTGTCCATTCTTATTTCTGTATATTTACCGGGAAATTAAAATTTTCCTCTGTCTGTTGTAATTGCGTCTTGTCTGGTTCCTCTTCTAATTCTGAATCTTTTAGGGCATCATCATCGTCATCACTTGTATCCATGGTTTCATTATTATTTTGTTGTAATTGCTTTTCTGACATGCAAGATGCCATTTTTATGTGTTTCACAAACTATTTGAAAGTTTTATATTAGTTTTTTAATAAATTTACAGATTTTTTCAATAAAAATCGAATGTCAACAATTTTCTGCAGTTTTTTTTTCGTTCTCTTTTTTCTTTTTTTGTTTATATGTCATCAGCTGTTCAATTGTCAATACAGGGTGTCTTACAAATATTAAAATTTAATTGAAAAAATGTTGCCGTATTGGGCCAATGGAAAAATAATTAATTAAATAATTACTATTTAGTTAGAAAAAATATTTTCACTTTATTTTCCATATTAAACTAGCCTATTGGCCATAATCGTAGTTATACAAATACTAAAGATATACTTGCGTCTGTATCAAGAATGGCAAAATAACTTTAGAAATGAGCAAATGTGTTAGGGGTTGAATAAATATCATTTCATTTTTAATGTCCTGTTGGAACAGGTCTACAATATGCTTACTTAATAGGTTAACTGATTGAGATCATCACAATTAATATATAGCAAAGTTAATCTTAGTATGCACTATATATCAAATATCAAATAACGTATGCGTATTGGTTTCTAAGGTTAAGGTATTGGATGCTAGAGCCAATCGTATTAAATCACCTTGCCAATGATTTTTGTTCGAAATTGTCAGCTTCATAACTGATTCTGGAGTCGAAACTAGTTCTAAAGAGTGGTTCTGGAACTACTGTAGTTCTTAAATTAATGATTTTTATTCAAATTTGGCATTTTCGAAAGAAGAAGCATAGCTTAACATATACATACGCTTTATTTAAAATTAGATCTTTTTGTAACCTTCACCTTTATGAGAAGGATATATACATCCGTTTATAATTTCTACAATATTATTTTCGGATTCCTTAAAGTATATATATTCTGGATCATTATAGGTTGAGGAGTCGATTAAGCTATGTCGAATGTAATGTAGTTCTTAAATTAATGATTTTTATTCAAATTTGGCATTTTCGAAAGAAGATCTAGCATAGCTTAACATATACATACGCTTTATTTAAAATTAGATCTTTTTATAACCTTCACCTTCATGAGAAGGATTTATACATCCGTTTATAATTTCTACAATATTATTTTTGGATTCCTTAAAGTATATATATTCTGGATCATTATAGGTTGAGAAGTCGATTAAGCTATGTCGAATGTCTGTCCGTTTGTGAGTTTAAAAATAAATCTCGTGAAAATGTGTTGTATAACGAGAGAAATACATTAAATATTATTCACGAATTCAAAAATTTTCTATTCTGGTAGACAATCGCAGTCAATTATAAGCCGCCGCCGAGATATTGTCAGTCACCAACGCCGTTAATATTGGGCTCTGCTCTGTTCACAAATCATATACAAAACAAAACAAATATTTTTCCATTTTTCACACGTGTATTTCACAATTGAAGAGAAATTATTAAAAAAATACATTAAAAACAGTTCAAAGTTCTTATATTTCATAAAAAATGAAACAGAAAAAGAAACTAGGTAAGTTATGCTAAATATATTTTTCCAAACTACTTTTTAACTTGATTTTTTTAGCTGTCGGCTTAAGCCGGGAGGAGCGACAGGTCATTGTTATTGGTGAAATCATACAAGAACTTTTGCAGGCACACGAAGAAAAAAAAGATGTAAATCTTAATCGTATGAAATCTAGAATATCCTCCAAATATGGTTTGGAAAGTTCACCCCGGTTGGTGGATATAATTGCGGCAGTGCCGCAGGATGCTAAAAAGATACTACTACCAAAATTAAGAGCCAAGCCCATTAGAACAGCTAGTGGTGTAAGTTAAACAAAAACTTTTTAATTATTTTGTTTTAACGCCAACTTTTTTCTTAACAGATTGCTGTAGTGGCTGTAATGTGTAAACCGCATCGTTGTCCTCACATTAATATGACCGGTAATATATGTGTTTATTGCCCCGGTGGTCCAGATAGTGATTTTGAATACTCCACACAATCTTATACGGGCTATGAACCCACATCTATGCGTGCTATAAGAGCCCGTTATAATCCATTTCTACAGACGCGCCATCGTGTGGAGCAACTCAAACAATTGGGCCATTCGGTAGATAAGGTAGAGTTCATTGTCATGGGTGGTACTTTTATGTGTTTGCCCGAAGAATATCGTGACTATTTTATACGTAATCTACATGATGCTCTCTCTGGGCATACCAGTGCCAATGTAGCCGAAGCTGTACGATATTCAGAAAAATCACGTACCAAATGTATTGGCATTACCATCGAAACTAGACCGGATTATTGTTTGAAACGTCATATATCTGATATGTTGTCTTATGGTTGCACCCGTTTGGAAATTGGCGTACAATCAGTGTATGAAGATGTGGCCAGGGATACAAACCGCGGCCATACCGTAAAAGCAGTTTGTGAAAGTTTTCATTTAGGCAAAGATGCTGGTTACAAAATCGTTACACACATGATGCCTGATCTACCAAATGTTGATTTTGAACGAGACATTGAACAATTTATAGTGAGTAGTTATACACAAGTAAAAATAAGATTCAATATTGAAGATATTTTTAGGAATACTTTGAAAATCCAGCTTTTCGTTCAGATGGTTTGAAAATATATCCCACTTTAGTTATACGTGGCACCGGTTTGTATGAATTATGGAAAACTGGCCGTTACAAGTCCTATCCACCTTCCATGTTAGTGGATTTGGTAGCCAAAATATTAGCTCTAGTGCCACCATGGACTCGTGTATATCGTGTACAACGTGATATACCCATGCCGCTGGTGAGGTATGTTTCTTATTATTTTAATTAAATACCTATATAAACTTCTGAATATGATTTTTATACATAGTTCTGGTGTAGAACATGGCAATTTGCGTGAATTAGCTTTGGCTCGTATGAAAGATTTGGGCACAGAATGTCGCGATGTGCGCACACGTGAAGTGGGTATCCAGGAAATACACAATAAAGTTCGTCCTTATGAAATTGAATTCATACGTCGCGATTATGTTGCTAATGGTGGCTGGGAAACTTTCCTCTCATATGAAGATCCCGCCCAAGACATTTTAGTGGGTCTCTTGCGTTTGCGCAAATGTTCGCCGGAAACATTTAGACCGGAGCTTAAAGAAGGTCAATGTTCAATTGTCAGAGAATTGCATGTATATGGATCAGTGGTACCAGTTAATGCTCGAGATCCGACTAAATTTCAACATCAAGTATGTACTTTACTCTAGAAATTCTAAATGTTCTTATTGTTAACCTAAATATTACAGGGTTTTGGTATGTTGCTTATGGAAGAAGCTGAAAGAATTGCTAGAGAAGAACATGGTAGCACAAAATTGGCGGTTATTTCTGGTGTAGGCACTAGAAATTATTATCGTAAAATGGGTTACGAATTAGATGGTCCTTATATGTCCAAGAAAATTGTGTAAACATCCGAGAAGTGTATTGATTCATAGTTATTTTTATTACATTATTTTAACTAAAAGGTGATATCCTTTTTTTCGTTTATTTTTTTTAATTACTACTTATGAAGTAAAATTAAAATTAATACAATATTATAAATTATGATATCGAGAGCTTTAAATTAAAGGAAAAAAGACGTAGTAGAAGAATTCATATAGAGAACACTTAGTTAAAATGACAAACCTAATAATATTATAAATATTATACACATATTGTGCTGCATTATAAACAAAAGTTTAGTCTAACATAAAATCATCACACTATAGCCTCTGCTGAACCAAATACCACAAATATAATCCAGCCTACGAGATTAATACCGGCAGCAGCGCTAAATACCATAGGCCAACTTTGTGTTACTTCCAGTATATGGCCAGCCAAGTAAACACCTAAAAATCCTGGTATGGCGCCCACGGTATTCATTAAACCGAAAACACTACCAGAATGCGAAGGTGCCAAATCCTGAGGGTTAACAGTCACGGCATTATTGTGAAAACCAGTGCCACCTAAAATTATAAAAATGCACGTATTATGAAATAAAAAGAAAAAATACATACAAAATGAAAACATACCTATAATTATAGTCATACATATTAAAGCTGTATGAAAATCATTGGTTCGGCTCATTATGAATAAGGCTAAATTTTGTGCTAAAAAGCAGCAACTTTGTATAACCTTGCGCACAGCCGATGTTGACCAATCTCTGGCCAACAATCTACCAGTTAGATATTTGGCAAAGAATGTGCTGGGCGGTAGTGCTAACCAAGGTATCATATTTACCACCCAGCCTTTGGCTTGTGGAAAACCATCATGAAAATAGGTGGGCAACCAAGACAACAATACAAAAAAACAATTCATTTCACAGGCATGCGTTAGAACACAAGCCCAAAAGGATAATTTACTAAAATATTTTAACCACGGCACTGTGTCAACACTCGATTTATTCACACACAAACGTGAAGGCAAAGACACATTTATAATACGATTACGTTCTCCGGCCATGGCATAATAGCGTAATACCAATGCCCATGCTATGCCCATAAAACCAATAACACGAAAAACATACGACCAACCAAAATAGTCCAGCACAAATGAACCCAAGATGCCAGTCAATAGAGTGCCCATGGCCGAACCCGAAGTTAAAAGACCAAAGAAACTTGTGCGTTCATTTGAGCAGAGATTCTGAAATGTTTTATAACTTAAGTATTTACACACGGTAAAATTATTATCATTAATTACTCACTTGACTTGTTAAACTAATCATACTAGGAAAGTGAACTCCCTGAAAGGCTCCATTAATTATTCTTATGGTAACAATAAAAGGAATGGCATAATTTTTCACATTTGGTGCCCACCAAATAATATTTGGCATCAGGAATGTTATAATCGACCAACCAATCGCTGCAAATAATATAACTCTTTGGCCACCAAAGCGATCACTAAAATAACCACCAACGACCTAAAAAGAAAGTAGAATAAATTTGCTAATAATAAATTTTGCAAAAAAAATATTACAATAAATGAAATGAAATGAAAAGCTCATCAATTCTGCATGAACCTGCCAATTATTTATACATTCAGAAAAGTTAGGTTTTTTATAATTTTGGTAAATATTCTTTGCTACCAAATATTCTATTGTTACAGTATACTTTTAAACTCCAAAAAGGACTTGCAGCAAACAGAAAAGTAAGCCGAAAGCAGTATGTTTTCTGGTACTATTGAATAAAGGATAGACTATACTTACTTAAAAACTATCACTATAAAAGGTCATGATTTCAAGATTGTTCTTAAAATGAATACTTACTTGCGTTAATGTATAGCCCCAGAAAAATGAGCTCAAAACTGTACCGGAGTCTGTTTTACTCCATTTCATTTCGGCAGCCACCGCTGGCACCAATAAAGGCATCGTTGTGCGTGTTGAATACAACATGCAAGTGCCGGTGATTAATGTAATAAACCATACTCTCTTTTCTTGCCTTAAAACAAACTTAACAATATAATATAAACAATCATACAACAATTAATGTAGTACATACCGGCTCCATACAGATTGATTATCGACTAATTCATTTCTTAACAAAGAATACTTTAGTTTTTCATCCATACTCATATTTATATTTGTGATAGTAAAGTGTTGCAGCGGTTCTTTCTTTATTGATTAAGCTAACTGGAATCCTAATTAGTTAAAAACATATACTCTCGGAGACACGTCGTCAGCTTAATGAATTTGACATGTTTATCTGCTGAGAAACTCCTGCATTAGAATTTAGTTCTTACGACAAACAAGTTAGAAAAATACTAAAAACTACACAACATTTATGTTTTAGTAGACACTAAATTATATTTAAAACAAATTATGCCGGATTATTTTACTTATTTTTTAATTAAAACCACAAAATTAAAAATGAAAATTTTTTCTAATGAACTGCCACGATTTGTTTGTGTAAATTGTTGTTTTGATTCCTCTTTGTGCACAATTTTCATTGACCAGCTGTATATACAGCTGTTTTTGTTTGGTTTACAGCTTCTGACATTTCTACAGGTGTAGCCACGGCCACCGGTTTTTTTGTTTCCCACCGGCTGTCCTTTAGCACTAAACCACGCCGATTCTATTTAAAGACGACTAGCTTAGCTTGCCTCTGAAAACATTAAAAAAACGCCGCAAAAATTGTCAGCCTTAGGCGGCATATCCTTTCCGATAATAAGCCGCTTGTTTAGAGCTTAAAACTCTGATAAAAGTTTATATATTTACCCAACAGTACAGAGGGACAGTCCCGAACTTAACACTTGACTTATGATGGTTCCTAGCCACTAAACCCACTTGTCAAAATGTGTCAATATTAATTCTTGATGCACCGCCATCCTAATTATACATAGTATATGTAGATGCTACTATGATGAAGCATATTAGATTTGACTGTTAAGAGGATTTCTCTTTAACCATTTTCAAAATATTTTCTTCCAAAATCCAAATTTTCAAAATATTTGTAACAAATCCTACTTTTAATTCACTCGGATCCCGAAATATTTCATCCGCACCATAATAGTGGTATTATACGTTTGTGCCGATGTTTTTAACACTCAAAAATATTATTCCTTAAATCACTTTAAAGTTTAAGGAATCGGCTACAAGTCTCAATTTACAAGATAATTTGATAACATTTTACACATACTCTTCTCGTGGCCTAAAGACAAAGACTATTGAAAATGGTATTCGGTCCTTACAACCGTTCCCATCGAATTGGGCTTTTGAGATCATAATAATATTAATTGTATCTCAACCAATACGACAAACCATAGTTTTCGCAATGATCCCAGCTCGATGTAAAGTGTCCTCTTGAAAATGACTTGAAGGTCAATAATTCAATGTAAATTTCTTTACCAAAATGTTTAATCATGGACTCATATTTACCCTTGATCCATTCTGAAAATCTAATAAGTGTAAATCAACAATCTTGATAATTGTAATAATGAATAAAAAAATAAAAAATAAAATAAATAAATATACATTTAACATACCCACATGGTCGCCTAAGCCTGACAATATTTGTTGGTTTGTTGTATTTGTTTTAGGAACGAGACATCCTTTTTTAATAAACCTTGGATTCAATATCGTTAATAAATTTAAAGACACAACTGATAACTTAGCCGGTTTATAGCAGATTTTAAGCCGTCATCGAAATTGTTAGTGTCAAACGCAGTTGTCGTTAATGTTTGTCGGCGCAGGTCTCTGGCTTGCATACATTTTTTTCGCCGTGTCTTGCAAAATTTTTTTATATATTGTACAAAAAATAATTATTGTAAATTTTAAATGAATTAATTTAATATAGAGTGTATTATATTAAAAAAAATGATGATGGCTCCATTTAAACGCCAGAGACAACCGAAAATGACTACACAAGCGCTGCTTGATTTCGATTTAGGAGAAAGTTCTTCAGACAGCGATTTTCGTATTGATGATTTCGATTCTGACAACTCAAAGGATGACGATGAAGAAGGCGATGACAGATCTTCTGCAACATCTTCTTCATCAAATGATGACGACGATGATGAAGAAGAGGACTCCGATAAAGGATCGGAAGATTCTACTCTACAATTGAAACAACTGCTGGCAGATGCTAGTGAAGAAATTAGGGTGGATAACAAGAATCCGAAAAAAGGACCCAAAACGCCGGAGGTTACTAACGGAGGTGATAACATAGAAGAATTGTTAAGAAAATTCGATAGTAAACCTGAAAGCAAACCCAAAGTGCCCACAAAACCAATATGTTGTGTTTGCTTGGGCGATCGCAGTGATGACACCAACGAAATTGTGGAATGTGATGGCTGCGGTGTATCAGTGCACGAAGGCTGCTATGGTGTTAGTGACAATACCAGCATATCCAGTACAAATTCAACTTGCTCCACAGAGCCCTGGTTCTGTGAAGCTTGCCGTGCAGGGGTATCGGAACCCTCCTGTGAACTCTGCCCTAATAAGGGTGGCATATACAAAGAGACCGATGTTGGTAAATGGGTTCATTTAGTGTGCGCTCTTTATGTGCCCGGTGTAGCTTTCGGTGAGGTGGACCAATTGTCGAACGTGACTCTATTTGAAATGCAGTATAGCAAGTGGGGCGCAAAAGTATGTAGTCTATGCGAAAATTCTCGATTTTCTCGTACCGGCGTTTGTATAGGATGTGATGCCGGCATGTGCAAAACGTTTTTCCATGTGACTTGTGCTCAAGCTGCCGGCTTTTTGACGGAAGCGCACCATGAGGATACCGATGCTGCCGACCCCTTCTACGCTCACTGCAAAGTACATTCCGAAAAGGAGCTAATACGCAAACGTAAACGAAACTATCATACATTCCGTCTTCACATGGAGCAAAAGCATCAAGAGAAACAATTACACAAAATGGATGACCCTTGTCCGGCTCAAATGCGCATCAATCGCAAACTGCAAAAATATCAGATAAAATATGCAGCCCATAAGCAAGCACGGCCCGAGCCCTGGGTACCCACTCAAAAAATGTCCAGACTGTTAACAACATCTGCTTCCGCCTGTCGCCGCCTTTTGGCAAAAGCCAATGTCATGGATGTTGATGTAGATTTGTTGGAGCGGCAGGAGGTGCAAGTTGCTGCCATAACAGATATACGTAAGAAATGGCACATAGCTCCAGCATTTAGTGTGGAATTTGTTGCCTACTATCTCGATCGAATATCGCGCACAAAAGAATTAAAAGAACAATTAGCATCCATGATGACCCGCAACACTACTCTGACGAAAGAACAGGATACCCTTAGAACGGAGTATGACTCTCTGCTGGATAAAAACCGCGAACATAAGGAGAAACACGAATCGCTACTAGATTCTATAACACAACTTCAAACGCATATAACTGCATTGTGTCCAAACAAAAACCTTATAAATCCTCTAAATATAGGTAGACCGGCACAACAGGACAATTTCAAAGCAAATACACCGCCAGCTAGACCGATAAGTGTGCCTACAGCTGCCGCTCTCAAAATGGGAGTAGGATTTCCATTAGCACATTTGGGTCACCCGAACACAAAGGGAGATGCTAATCGTCTGCTCAGTACTCACGTCAAAAACTCTCCCTCTCTGCCTGATACTCATAACTCTCCTGTTCGCGGTATGCTTTATTCGCTGCACAACAATGCCGCAAAATCTCCCCTAGTTGCCGTAGAGACCCATAACTGTGGCATTTGCAAAAGATCTAACGATCAACATCTCTTAGCCAAATGTGATACATGCAAATTGTTCTATCATTTGGGCTGTTTAAATCCTCCTTTAACCCGTCATCCCAAGAAATCTAAACTTTATGGTTGGCAATGTTCCGAATGTGACAAATCGGATCAGTCGGATGGTGTTCCTGAACTACCTAAGGGTCCGCGAAAATCACGCACACGTTTCAATAAAGACGGCATTATCGTGCCGTTTAAATCTTCTCAAAACAGTGATGATTCCTTGAATAACTCGACAACTTCGTCGACAACGAGGTATGAATATAGTGGTGGTGCAGGCCCAACAAAAAGACGTTCCTTAGATATTGCATCATCAACAATTTCACCTACCACTTCCTCCTCCGTAACGGGAACGGCAAGTGCGGCTAAGAAATTAAACCTTAATAAATCCTTGCCGAACACTATAAGTGAATTATCTATAAAATTGGACAATTGTCAAAAGTTAAGTCCAAGTAGTTCTGGTCAAATTACTCCCAAATTAAGTAAAAAATCAAAATTAAGTTTAAATTATTCAAAATCAACTCAACAACAACAGCAAACGAGTATTAATACGGATGCAACAAAAACGATTGCAAAAAATATTAAACATCCTTTCGAAGGTGAGTTTTTCAGTTCTAGACGTTATGAATATTAAATAATTGTATATTTGTTTAAACAAAATAGTTGAACAGTAATTTTCTCAGTAAAAGTCTTTATCGGAATCCTTTTTTTCATGTTGTCTCAAGATTCATATGTCAAGTTTATTCAAGAAATTTCAAGAAACTAACAAGATGCATTTATTCAAATTCCCATGTAAATGTGTAAACATAAGTTCAATTATTTTCTAGTAAAAATAGTAAGTATTTGAAATAGATATTAAACGAGTAGATTGCAAATGGGACTTTTTATGTGGTTTATAATGATCATTTTGATTAGAAATTTATTAAAATACACTTGAAATGGAGTCTTATATAAATTGTACTTTAAAAGCATTTCGAATTCTGAATTCAGAAAAGAATGTTATACTTTGTGTATGTTTTTCATATAAAATTTATTTTTTTTTAATTCTAGATTCCCATCATCCACCTCCAGTTCAGACATCATTATCAAATGATGAACCATTAGTTTTAGTACTGAATTCAAAAGCATCAACGCCATTACCTGTTACTACAGACTACGACCCGTTAGCTTTGCCTAGCAACTTAACAGCGTCAAAAAATGCAACAACTACAAACAATATTAAGTCGACTTCCGTGTCGGAAGGTGTGCCAGATAATTCAAAACAAGCCCGCAAACAAAAGCGAAAAGATAAGCATAGAAACAAACACAATTTATCGTCGGATACCGAAAAATCGCCGAACAAGGAACACAAGCGTAAACGCAAAAAGAAACAACATGATTTAGAGGCACCTAATGACACAATGGCTGGTATACCGAAAATTAAAATAAAATTCAAAACATTACCATTACCGGGTGAAGTGACGCCGGAGGCTCAGTTTTTCTATGTATCAGCGGATATGGTACGTTCGGCAGATGAGGCATCACGACCAGGTTCGGTCGAAACAATCGAAGATATTGCAAATTTCATCGAGGAAACTCCGGCTACGTTAAGCAAAACGAATGCAACAACACCACGTACGGCGGCCAGTAAGACTTCAACACATTCACCAGTGGCTGCACATACACCTGCAAAAAATATTCCTTCACCACGCAAAAGCAGTCCCCGTAAATCGGTGCCACCACGTACGTCTATAGGCCATAGCGGAGCCGGTGGTTCGGCTTCACGTTCAAAGACATCCTCTCAAAATGTCAATCAAATACTCACATGTTGTGTTTGTAACGAAACTGGTGCAACTTCGAATGCTGTTACATGTGATGAATGTCGCAAACATTATCATTTCACTTGCTTAGATCCGCCTCTCAAAAAGACTCCTAAAATTCGGGGTTACTCTTGGCATTGTGCCGATTGTGATCCAACCGATGATGAAAAACATTAATTCGCAGTATTTTTTTTTTAATATTTATAGATATGTTTCATTTTAAATTTTTTATTTTATTTTTTTTATTTCATTTCCAAAATTCCTCTTATCATTCGATGACATTGATTCATAATAATCGCTTTAATGAATCTTTTGATGGTTAATTTATATATATAAATATAAAAAATTATGTATCACCACCGATTTGAGATCGGTTTTAATTTTATTTAATATATTAGTTCTCACAAAAATAAATTTTACATTTTAACATTTATCCAGTAACATGTTTTTATGTTTAAGGACTCTCTTTTTTCATAAATAATAAAAATACAAAATATTGAGTTTGAAAATTTAAATATATAACTAAATTCTTGTTTGGGATGGATATGTTTCAAAATAAAAAATACAAATTCCATTTAGTTGCTTGACAATATAAAACAAAGTAGTTTGCCGTCACTTTGTTTTAAAAATTACAAAAATAATTTGTAAAACTAAAAACAAAAACCTTCGTGTTTTATCAAAAATAAAAATTCATGCAAATCTTAAATGAAAAATATTCATTGCTTTACATTTTTCAATGCTAAATCATTTGAGTAAAAATTACGAAAATATTTCTATACTCTTTTCTCAATTTTGAGTATGAAAATAAAAAAACAACACATAAAGAATAAATATAGCAAATATTAAAACCTTTTCATGCATGAGATAATTGATTTTTTTATAAACATCAACGTGAGTGATAAATGAAAGAATATTTGAAACTCTGTAATTTTTTTTTTAAATTTTATTCATTTTATTTTTTTTTTGTATGGGTCTTTTTTTAAAATATTTTGAACAGGATTCTTTTTGGTACAATAAATAATTAAAATACAAGGTATTACACCTTGTAAAGTGGAACAAATAAGACCTGGTTCACACTGGGAAACTTTTTTGGTGAAATTTTTGATTTTTGTGTGTGAGAGAAAGAAATACAAACCATCTCTTTCTCTCACTCACAAACTAAAAAGTTTCTCAACAAAAGTTTCCAAGTGTGAACCAGGTCTGAACAATCTGTTGTTGCTTTAATGTACAAAATTATTTTAGCAACTATGTGCCGGTCCACACTAGGAAACTTTTTTTTGGGAAACATTTGATTTTGCGTGAGATAGAAAGAGAATGAATATCATTCATCTCCCTCGCTGTACGGAGTTTTTCGTACTCGGAAACTTGTTTTGTTATTCTTCTCATTCGTACAACAACAAAGACCTGGTTCACACTGGAAAACTTTTGTTGAGAAACTTTTGATTTTGTGTGTGAGAGAAAGAGATGGTTGATATATATTCTTCTCTTTTACTCACACACAAAAATCAAAAGTTTCCCAAAAAAGTTTCCTAGTGTGAACCAGGTCAAATCAACGCAATTAAACAAACGTTTCTATGTGTGGACATTAAGAAAACTTCAAAAGAAAATTAAGAAAAAGTTTCTCCACAAAAGTCTTCTAGTGTGGACCAGGTCTATGGAACCAACATTTTATTATTTTTTTTTTCTTGTACGAAAACAGCTTTCCTATTTAGAAAACTAAAATCTTTTCCTATATTAAGGATCGAAACATGTACAATTAAGTCGTTATAACGACTATTTCGACTTTATGGCTTCGACCTTTTATAGACTTTTTTGACTTTTCCGTATAGAAATAAAATATTTGAATGTAATTTCACAATTAACGTTTGAGAAGTTTGAATGAACTATTTTTTCAACTTAAGTTAAATTGTTGGAAAAAAGTAATATTTTGGATTTTTCTCTACTTTTATTTATAAAGTCCATATACGATAGTTTAGTTATCGACTTTTTTGGAACAAAATAGTTTACTTCAACTTTTTTCGATAAAAAGTCGATTGTTCAATTATTCGAAAGTCGATTTATAAAATCCTGTTATAATTGACGCCAAAAAACGCCAACATTTTGACAACATATATACAAACATTTGCATCACTTACCATTTCTAAAGACAGCTGTTTTTGACATATTCGCTAAATAGAAGAAGAAAATATTTTGTTGTTTTTAATCCAAAACGGACAAAGCATTCCGTATTCCTGTGCGGTACATTTTTCTACATAAAAATCAAGCAAAATGCGTGTTGCCATTACAAGATTCACAAAAATGAGTCCTAAATTAAAGGAACTCCGCATTCACTTGTGTCAAACCGGTGAAGCTTCCAAGGGAGCCAGGTAAATTGCAAACAAACTGGAACAAACCAATTTGAGGTTACATAATGTGAAACAGAAAGGAACTAAATTGTATTTTCTTTTTGCATCTTATAGAGAATATGTTGAACGTTTCTATCCCACTTTAAAGAAAGATAATCCCGAATTGCCTATTTTGATTAGAGAATGTTCAGGAGTACAACCCCGTTTGTGGGCACGCTATGGTAAGTATATACAATATATTGGCAATAAATGGTATTTCTTATTGAGTTTTCACTTTTCATTTCTTAATAGCTTTGGGCAAGGAAACATCGGTACCATTGACAAATCAATCTGCTCAAGATATTCAAAAACAAGTCGAAGCTGTTGGTAAATAAACATTAGATTCAAAATCTTAGTATCAACATTATCTAAATTATAAGCCAATAATTATGTGGAATAAAAAAAACAGAAAATTGAAAATTTAAAGTAAACAGTGATTTGATTAAAAATTGTAATATAAATCAACTAAATGAAGAGAAGGTGGGTTAATGAAACTTTTCAGTGTTTAGGAGCTTGTTAAAATCCGGTATCATATATAAAAGAGAAATTAACTAATTGTAAAAGAGAAATTAACTAATAGTTAAAAAGGAATTCAAAATTCAATGAAAAAGATTATTAATTAAATTTTTACTTAATCTTAAGTCGAGAGCATGAACATGATAATTCAATTTAAAAAGTAATACCTACATACCTGAGGACTTAACAGCAATAATTTCGAAAATAAAGCTGCAAAATTTACTCTAAGATTTTTTCTGTTTGGCTAAGAATTTTTCTGTTTAAAGTAAAAAATTAAAAAAAAACAGATACATGCTTTTCAAAAAATTAACATTTATTTAAATTCTTATAAGGTAGTAGTGTAATTTAGGTTTTTTAAACCTAAATTTAAGTTAAGCTCAGCTTGCAGTTTTTTTTACAAATATGTAATTTTACTAATAAGGTACATACATATAAATGTTTTAAATAATCATAAAAAAGCAAATACTAATTGCAACGCAAATTCATATTCAAAATACATCTTTCTGAACATTTACTTTTCAAATGGTGGCAAACCATATAATTCCGGTTGGAAATCCTCTAATGATTTCAAACGTTGAGTAGCCAATGCAGACATTTCCAAGGGTACACGTTCATCAGGTACCATTACCACTTGCATGCCAGCACTATGTGCAGCTTTAACACCATTTGGTGCATCTTCGAAAACCAAACATTTGGCCGGATCTGGTTTGTCGGGAAAACGTGATGCAGCAATAAGGAAAATATCAGGAGCAGGTTTACCCTGTTTCACTTCAGCATCGGTAGAACCGCAAACACGATGATGGAATAGTTTAAAGACTTCACGATGATTGGTGATTTTTATTTCGACCATTTCCTCACCTGAACTGGTGGCCAAACAGATTGGTATATTGTGCGTATGTAGATGACGCAAAAGTCGTTCAGCTCCTGAAAATGTTTATTAATATTATGTGTTTAATATGGGGTATTGTAATGTTTTACTAGATATGTTTTTTTTTTTTTTAAATAATAAAAATTAAAACACACAATCAAACTGTTGTGTTAAAAGCTATATAACCATAAAGCTGTATATGTATATAATTGCTAATTATTATATTTATTTGAAAATCTATTTAAATAAATAAATTATCTATAATTTGAGCTGTTTAAAAAAATAGGATTTAAAACTAACATCTAATACTGTAGTAGTCTACTGAAAAATCAAAAATTATAAAGGGAAATTTGTACCTCGTTTCCATATACATATATACTATATGTATACAGTTATTAGGATTAGTTTTAAACTTTAATATAAAACTTTAGATTAAAAATTTCAATTGTTTATAATTATCCTGTTTTATACAACAGTATGTATAAAGAAACGGGATATACAGGCCTGTCACAGAATTCCATTTCGATCGAATTATAAATTGTAAATAAATCGATAAAAACATAAAAAATAATAACTTTAAACTATTGTCAATTTCACGTTAAAAATGTGAAGTGGTTTCATTTCGAAAAATATGTAATTTTCCTTTATGGGAGAAGAAAATTATGAAAGTTAATTTCACTTTTGATCGGAATGGAATTCTGTGACTGGCCTGATAGAATACAAATTAAATTTGTTTAAAATTTACTCAATTCTGAATTATTTTCTATCATTTTACTACACACTAACAATTAGTTATCATAGACAACACAACTTATTTTAGTAAAAAGGCACTACGGATTCCAACTCATCACTGCCAATTGTTTAATATATTTTAGTCTGAATTTTAAAATAATAAGTTTAGGACTTTTTCTTTCGATTTTGCTAAAATAATATTGTAACCATTGAAAATTTATAAAAAATTTGGTAGCAGAATTTATCTTTTTTTTTAAAGCTGATCTGCGCTGAATTCTAATCTGGTCTCAGTATTTTTATATCATAGTGAGATATTTGTAGGGTTAAAATAGGGTTTACTTTTATTGTCACATTAAAGAACAATATGATTTGTATATGAAAATAAACCACTTTGTGATATATACAAAGTCCATTGAAGTTTTTGCTGACAATGTTTTAATCGTTTTTGGACTCATTCCTGAACAAAATTTGCCCATAATTAACCCTAGAATACATATAAGCTAAGCTTATTTTTTAACGAACTAAAAGTCTCTACGAAACTTCTTAAAGCAAATTTGTATGTACGTTGATAATATGATTTTCGTAAATTTTAAATGTGTGTCCTATAAATTACAATACTAGATTAGATGATGAGTGATTTTCCACTGTCACTTTGTGTAATTTACTCTCAATAACTTATTTGTTAAATATATTCTATAAATTCAAATTTATGTTATTACTGCCTTATTCATAACAATTTATCAAAGGTTTATAAAACAAATTTCGTATGAAAATTTGATTTATTAACCATTGAAAAAGTTTATGAATAAGACAATCAATTATCAAATTTATAAAACAAATTTTGTATAAGAAAAATATTACCCACATACACACATATCTTTTGTTTTTTTATTTATAACAACAAAAGAATGCATACTTTGTGCTATAATTTACATAAATATTGTTTTAAAAAAAATTAAAATAAACACTACACATATATTTATAAATGAATGATTAATATTAGAGCATTAGGACTAATTAATTTCAAATATAAATGTGAAAAGAAAAAAATGTACATCAAGTGATCAAACTTTAAAATTATATTTGTTCTCCTAAAAATTAAAAAGAAACTTTTTATTTTTTCTATTTTATCGACAAGTTTTTTCTTTTTTTTGATTTTATACAAAAATTACTTAATTTTTATAAAAGCTAATAGTTTATCCCACATGAGTTGCTAAATAGTTAAACCATTTTATAAAAATTAAAAACCTACTAATGATCTATTATAAAATTTAAAAAAAAACGTGCAATTTTACAACAACACTAAAAAGATTATTGAAAATCATATTCAAAATGAAAGCTTCAAATAGAGAAAACAATAGCCATTTATTTTCTAACCTGGCTTCAATGGACAATTGGCTAATAGCGTACGGCATAACTTATGGAATTTTTCCAAAAACTGTTGCGGACTAATGGGTAAACCCATCTCGGTAACCGCTATTTCAGCAGTGCGTGGTTCCGTAGTGCCCAAAACTTTAAGACGTACCTCTATGGGATACGTTTTATTATATTCTTCTGCTATTTGCCTTATGACTTCCTCGTACACAGGTTCAGTATCTGTGAGCCAAGAGGAGAAGACAAAAGAAAACGAAGAGAAAGAGAGAGAGAGAAAAAAGAAACAAAAACACAAAAAAACAAAAGCATTAGTTCTGATGTGATCTTAAGAATATTACCTGGTAATAATTCAGCATTCTTCATAATTTGTGAATTTACTTCTTTCTGCAATTTCGAATATTCTTCAGGCGTAAGGGGAAGATTATAGATTTTTACAATACGTTCGCACATTTCCATATGACGTAATCCCATTAAAGTCATTTTAACTTCCCATGTATAGGTTTTGTCATATTTATCCAGGATTTGTTGAGTAGCCTTTGTATATAGGGCTTCGGTATCTGCATTCGTTTTGAGTATATTATGTGTATATGTTTAGGACTAAGTGGTTCTTAATCACAAACATGATTCATTTTGGAGCCTTCAATTTAAATATAATTTTAAGGGTTTTTGTTTTAAATGTTAAAAAACTAGTTTTGTGAACTTTTTCGCACCAAGTGCGAACCTGGCTAAACACTGCACCCATAATTGTTTAGCTAAATCCATGGTAGCTAAATCCATGCTTTCTTACTTGTTTTATAGTTTATCAATATGAATAAGATGGCCACCCTAAACATGATTAAGAACCACTGTAGTCCAAAAGAAACTACCTATGTTATCTTTTGATGAGTAGAAGTTCTAAATGAATAAAATATTCTTTCCTATATAAAAAACTTACCTAATAATAAACCATCCATGTCAAAAATACAATGGGTAACATTTTTGTAAGTTTGGGCCATATTTCAATTGCAATTTTTATAGAACTTCCGCAATAGAAATAAACAGTTCAAGGTTAAAAATCAGCGTTTGTTCTTATCACACAAATTTATAATAACAAAACTATTAATGATGTAACTGGAAGGAATGTTTTACAATGCAATTTTTCTGGCAAAACTTAAAATTTTCACACTTTTCTGTAATAACGAAATAACAATTTGTTGTTTCTTCACCAAATCAAGGTCACGATTACATTAATTTACTGCTGTACCGTAGAAATCTACAAGAAAAAAAATAACAGCTGTTAAGTTTTTTTAAACCTTTTTAGAAAGTCACCTTTCACCAAATAATTGCATGGCAGAATAATATGTAAACGACCCTAACAGGGTTGCCAGTTCAAGTCGAATAAGCGTTTTCCTCTTATGTGGAATACTTTCCCACATTTTGAAAACTATATAAAATTTTCTTTAAATTGAATTAAAGTGATTAACATCTAGGGCAATTAAAACATTGTAGTTTCTAACAAGAGATTGAAAACAATGAATTATTATTATATTTAAGGTAATTATAAGATCTAAAATCCTATTCGGTGGTCTGATTTTATGCGGATTTGTATAATTAAAACTATCTGATCTTTATAAAGTTCTCAAATGAAACATCCTACTCTTCGGGATATATCTCCAAAGAAGCCGGTGTTGCCGGCTTATTTAGAAATCACAAATTCTAAGCAGTGTTGACAACTAAAAATGCTAATCAAAAGAGTGTGTGTAGAGTTCTATATACATATCGGGTTTTTAACAAAATCGATAAGAAAAAATAGAATAACTCATTCGAAAAACCAATCAAAAACAAAAAGTCTAATATATATTATATGAGCCTTCTAGTTATAACAGTTTATAAAAAATTGTTTTAAAATATAATTAAAATTATTAAAAATTATATATTTTTTCAAAAATCTTCGTTTTATTGCTACTTTTCATAAATTGCAAAAAAGTCGACTTTTTGATGACACTATTGAATCCTAATAACAAGTCAGATATTAAAGGAGGTCATTGCAGTTATGAGTGTAGGGTCATATATGTTCCTTACCATTTAGCCTTTTCTATACGCCCTGTTCCTAATAGTATAATTTTTAATATTCCATAACAACAAACCAATGCAATTTACACGTAGTTTTAACTCCTGTTCCCACGACAATCGGCTCTTCGCGCCAGACAACTCAACGAACAACGACCGAGGCATGTCAGGAAGGACCTTCGTGTATACGAAGAAAACATACGAAGTTATGTTCAGGATCCCTTATACAGCAGCTCTGAACGACATTCATAGAGACGCCATCAATACCGCGGTTTCAGGTTACCGCATGAAATAGAGAAGAACCTGCCGTGGAAAACAAGAGTTGCTCTGGCACAACTGAGATCGGGATGGAGCAACAGGCTCAATGCCTACTGGTCCCGCATAGACCGTGCCGTCCCCAATATATGCCCATCTTGTAGACAGGGTCCCCATGATACCCACCACATATTCAACTGTCAGCCCACCCTACTTCACTTAGCCCAATGGATTTATGGACTAACCCTATTGAAGTAGCCCAATTTCTCGGCTTGGACATAAATACAGAACCCCCGGATTAAAATTGTATAGTTTAAGCTGTTACAACAACAACGAACAACGACCAAGGATTGTCAACCCAGCCACCAACTTTACACGTGTTGCTGCTACAGGAACACGTAGTTTCTGGAACAAATTTTTCCATGTCTGTACATAAGGAATCTTCTAAAGAGAATTAAGAAAAAGTTTCTCAACAAAAGTTTCCTTGTGTGGACCAGGTCTTACGGTTTGTCAAATAACAATGTATTTTTCGTATCTCATGTTTGTAGCAAACACTTTTTTATTAATTGAAACAAAAAAAATGCTTGAAGTAAAAGCAGCGAGTCGAATTACGCGAGTATAAAATGAGTGGAACACTTATTAATTTACTCAATTAACAACATTGATTTCACAATGCGTGATGTAGCAACGGCCAAAACAACCAAATACAACACTGTGCGTACTAAACACAGCACGTAAATATCGCTGACATGTGGAAAGTGCAACCAACTTCGCTGACTTCTTTCTTTCTAAAAAATTCAAGATGGTGAGTGGACGTAGTTCTTTACGCGAGTTGCCACAACTAACATAAAAAATGAAATTAACTGAAAAAGCTGAATAGTTTTAAATAAATTCTGTGAATTTCTCCGAGCAAACATCAAGCTAGTGATTAATTTTGATAACTATTTACCAAAATGGGGAAATAAGTGATAAAAATCTTAATTTTAACACGTCGTTCCTAACCTCAATCAACAACAAACGACTAAAAATTGTGTGTGAAAAGAATTGGAAAATAAAAAAAATGTATCTTGTGGCTACTCGTGTATACAAACCACGTGTTGTGTATTTCTGAACATGAAATATGAAATTTATTAGAATTTCGTTCCATTTCTAATTGTATATTTTTCACCAATCTAGTCGAATATCAAGAGGAAGAAGACCAGAAAGCTTCGCGGTCATGTAAGTCATGGTCACGGTCGTATTGGCAAACACCGTAAGCACCCTGGTGGTCGCGGTAACGCTGGTGGTATGCATCACCACCGTATCAACTTTGACAAATACCATCCCGGTTATTTCGGCAAAGTCGGTATGAGAAACTTCCACTTGCGTCGTCAACACAAATTCTGCCCCACCATGAATTTGGACAAATTGTGGTCTTTAGTCGGTGTCGACAAGGTCGCTGAATTGGAAAAGGAAAAGAACCCCAAGGCTCCAGTTATCGATTTGGTTAAATTCGTAAGTTGAAATTTTTAGAAAAAAAAGAAACCATTAAAGAAATATAATTATTAAAAGTGTTAAAATATAGAACATGAAGATATACCCTAAGGCGTCGGGCGGACTGAATGCGACCGTACAAATTGCTTTTCCCATGTAGCGAAAGCCTTTCAGATTCTATATTTATACAAATAATAATTTTAATAGAAATATTTCTATTATTTTGAACAAATTGTTTTATAATGTTTATTTTATTTTTATTATTACAGGGTTACTACAAATTGTTGGGCCGTGGTCACTTCCCCAACTTGCCCGTCATTGTTAAGGCCAAATACTTCTCAAAGAAGGCTGAAAACAAAATCAAGAAGGCCGGTGGTGCCTGCTTGTTGGTCGCTTAAGTTAAGGTAATGAGATTGTTTTTATTTATGTTTTTTGTAAAAAAATAAACAGTGACGATTTATACTAGTCCGTCAGACCTCTGCTGAGTGATTTCTAGTTTTTACCATAACTGAACTGAGTTTTTTTTTTTTAATTTTTTTCATATTTTTGTTATTTGCATTCAAATTTTTATGGGTTTTAATGTTTGTGTTTTCTTTGTTTCATTTTAGGATTCCTTTATCAACCTCTGATACGTTCGCTGTGTGAATACATTCGACCATCTAAAATGTATTTGTTTTTTTAATAAAAAAACCATCTTATAAAAAAACAAAAATAAAATTAAGTTTTATTAAAATTAATATTAAGTTGTTTAAAAAGAGGACGTGCTTTTATTTTATGTGGGATTAAGAATGAAATAGTTTTCAACTAATATAGTTTTTATTCAATTACATTGCAATTTGAATTTGATTGAATTGTGTGTTTAACAGTTGTTACTGTATACATACATCTTAAGAAATTTAGTTGGACATTTTCAGTTGTAATAGTTAATCATCGGAAAGCACATTGTTAGAAATTTTAAATTAAACCACTTTCGAAATTGCATCCTCAATTGGACACTCTTAGGTACAAAACATTTTTCTACAAATTTAATAAAGAGAAAGTACATTTTCGCAATGAAGCGATACAGATGCTATTTATGGCTGATACTATAATACATCTTGCAGTCTGTTCTATTCCGATTATAAGTTCTTCGTGCCTTTCTGCATATCTTATTATTTCTGAGTTGCATGGTAAATAGATCTTATATTTCCAAAAACATTGGAGAATACAACAACAGACTCCGAGTGTAGACAATATTTCTAAAGCAAATCCAATATGTCGTGGATTTTTTTAAAATCAATGCATTGTTATAGGATCAGTAGTCTTTGGGTCATCTGTTTGCTAACAAATGCACCGTTAAGAGTTTTGAATATTTAGTAACAGCTTAGACTTCATTTATATAGTCCAATAAGTATTTTGTATCAAGCTTTGGTCATAAGGTTTTTGATAGATAAATACATAGGAAGATCTTCCTTACTTGGATGCCATTAAGTAAATTATTCTTTTTATCCAAATATAACAATCCAATTACATTTTATTCAATTCAACAATAATAATAAATAAATTCAATATTAATAAAACCTCTTTTATAGTATCATCGATTCAGTAGTAACACTATTTAAAATAGGCATTTGATCTAATATATTACTTTTACAAATATTTAATTTCTCTAGGAAATTATTCTGGCCTAAATTTAAAGAACTTTCTAAATTCAAAATATTTTTTAAAAACCACAATAGCTCTTGCGTTAAATAAACATTTTGAAATCCAAAAAGAGTATTTAAAATGAATCCAAGATTTGTATGCCAAACTAATGATAATTGTTGCAATAGCAAAGAATAGCTGTTAGGATGACAAGCTAACAAATTAGCCAGTACACGAATTGCATATACAATCTTTAAATGCTGAGAAACAGTTTTAAATTCTTTAGTATTACAAATATTACTTAGAGAATAATTTATGAGATACATTAATTGGGAAGAGTTAAAATTGGCCACCAATTCTGGGACATTAAATAAAACATGAAAAATAATTTGTAAATGATATTCTGCAGCTAAGCAAGTAGGATTTTTTCCCATGAAATTTTCAAATACATAATCACGATCCTCTTTTCTTAGCAACACTTCAGAGTTTAAAACTATTAAATGTAGGCATATGGCGGCATCTTCACGAAAATCTGCTAGTGTATCGGCTACCTCATCATCTGTATAAAGTTTCCACAACTGAGGCAGCAATTGCATTTGCATTAGGAGTATAGCACCTTTATGGCCGGTAGCTAAAATATTGGCCAAAGTCCAAAGACACATACGCACCAACTGGGTTTCGGTAGTGTGAAGATATGTAACTAGATAGCTACCTGCTAGTGAAGATATTTTTTCACATACGGGCGCTTGGCCCAAAGACAGATTACACAAACACTCTGCTGCGCATAGTTGACGTTCGGAGTCTTTGCCTATAGTTTTCATAAATATATTAAATTAGAAACATAGAAACAAAATATATCCTTATATTTTTCTATATACCTGTTAGTTCCTTTACCAAGACTTGTATTGCCCCCGGTATTTTATTAAATGTTTCGATATTTTTCTCATCTTGCAGAAAAGCATGTGATAATCTATACATATCCTCATTGGTGGCATGTTTACGCCGTTTTATACGTCCAGCCAAACCAGTGACATCTTTTTCAGTCAAATTTTCCAATTCTTGAATGCGCGCTTTAATCTCTCCTATACCAAATCGTAAGGCGTCCAAAGAATTGGCACGTAAATGTTCTCGGTGTGATTTAGTATATTCACGTATTTTCTCTTTTAGTTTGAGGGTGGGCACTTTAATTTGTAAAGATTGTTCTGCGGTAGCATTATCCATTTTACCTAATTTAAAAAATTCACTAAAATAAATAAACAATTGGAAGAATAACACAATTCTACAAAGTAAACAGTGGCTCTTAAACTGCAGAAAGTGTTGCCCAGTCAAATTGTGTTGTACGACATTAGGGTTTTACATACTTACCAAATATAATTTTGTAAATAAAAGAAAAAAAAAAAACAAAGACAATTCTCTATCAACGAATTTTTATGACTTTTTTAATCCCTAGATGTACACAAACGGAATCCACTACAATGTCCAAAACGAGATTTTTGATTAAATTTTCTTAAGGTTTAATAAGGCTGTACTAAACTCGTTTATAACAAATTCTTAGTTATTACGAAGTCTCAATATTTTGGTTGCCATTTCCATACAAGTAACATCTCATATAAAGGACAATTTCATACAATTAAGCATGCATAGCTCGGAGTACAAATAGTGTTATTATTACTAGGTACTTTTTATAATTTTCTTAAAGCAAAATTCAAAATTGTTTAAAAAAGTTTTGAGTTATAAAAATTTTCCACGAGCATTTGTGATTCTGAAGACACATAAAAGTAAATATAATTTTTTTTTTAGTTTTGAAAAATTTTACAAACAAATATTATGTTTATCAAGATTCATAAATGTGCTAGTACGATTTTTTGTTCAAATTGGATGAAGTTTTTTTGGTTTAGTTTGTGGTCGAAACAGAGCCATTATTTATAAAAATTAAACGAAAAGAATAAAAAATACCTCTACTAGTTTTAACGTACATATGGTGTGAAGTTGAAGGATTTCGGAAAAAAGACAATTTTTGCTAATACTTAAGTAATAATCATATTATTACCAATCGTTGCTTAATTTTGTCCAAAAACACCGGTGTTTTTGGCAGCGATGCGCGGGCTCTTACCCTCAAAATAATCCTAATATCCTAATATATATTATAAATCTCTTTGTAAGTCTTTTTTTCTTTTTTTTGTTCGTCAATCACGGCTAAACGGCTGAACCGATTTTATTGAAATTTGGAACGTTGATAGATCTATCCTTGGAAGGTGTTATAGGCTATATTGTTTTTCAAAACAAATAGGTCTGAACGTAGCTTAATGTACAGCCTGCAGTAAGTGAGAACTTTTTTTGAGTTTTTGGTAATTTTTTCTCTTGAAAATCTGTGGGAAATGATTCTTGGTACTTGGTCGTTTTATCACTGTTTTTTCTTTTTTTTATGCAGACACTTTCTAGTAATTTTTCGTTTTAAAAATTGTGTAAAACTATTTTTATGTTTTTAAAATAAGCTAATCCCTTCGATCTGATCATGCCTCTTTAAGTAAGTTTTTTTCTGTTAAACATCAGTTCCTTAAATAAACAAATAAATTAATAATGATTTTATGATTATTATGGTATGATTCTAACAAAAAATATATGTAATTGGCTTCACTTTCTTCTAAACACGTCTAATTAAGAAAATGATATAAATATCAATTCCAAAGTTTATAAAACCTAACCTAATCAGCTGTGTATTGGTAACTCTATTATTTGTTGTGATGGAAACTCTATTATTTGCAATGCATTTCAAACTTTTTCAAACAGCTGCTAAGAAAAACAACATTTGTTATTTAACCTTACAAATTGTAAGGAAATTAATTGTAAATTATTATAAAATTCTGAATAAAAGTGTAAAAGAATGTCATTTACTATTTTACAAAAGTTATCTTTAACATGTTTAAAAGCAGACCAACCGCTGCTAAGTAAGATTATATTGAAAACAATAAAGAATATATCAAAAAAATATATAAAATAAATTCTCTTTTGCAGCCACAATACGTAATGCCAGTAAGAAAACCGGTGGTAGTACTCGCAACAAAAAAGGACATCCCAGACCAAAACATCGTGGATGGAGAGTACAAGATGGTCATTATGTTTCACAGGGCACTCTATTGGCCACGCAATTAACCACCAGATTTCATCCAGGTTTAAATGTAAATACATGAGAGAGATTTGCTTGAAATTTATTGCACAATTGATCATTTGGGTATTTTGTTTATTTAGGTTGGCTTCGGCCGTAATGGTACTCTGTTTGCTATGGAACATGGTAAGGTTTATGTCACCTGCGAACCTATTGATCCTAATTGGGATCATACATGGATACAACGTCATTATGCTGGCCGTGAGGGTCAACCTATTCATAAGAAATTTTTCAATGTTATTCCCGAAAAACAACATCAACGTTTTCGTTTGGTAGATGAAATTTAAACGAGTTTTTTTTAAATAAATTAATAATGTTTTTTATTGTTTTAAGGTAAACATTAATTTAACTATAACAATGTTTTTTTTTCTGGGGGTGTTTTACTTTGTAAATTATTTTATGATTTCCAGATTTCAGCAACATACGAAACCACAATAAATTTGTTAGGCACGCTTTGATATGTTAACTGTTAAATATCTAAAAATCGGCCCATGTACATTTTTCTTGATTCGTTTTTTTTTTCAGAAACTGTATCAATAAATTTTGTCACAATTATTTTGTGTTATTAATTAAAAGTGTGAATATATATATGTATGTTCACATAACTTTTATAAACATTTGGTTTTTTTGAAAGGAATCCTAATGTGTATGAGCAATTATCATAGCGGTTTTCTGCTAAATAACAAAACAAAATTAAAAAAGTATTTACATATGTTATATCTAACAAATTTCAGGTAATAGTAAAAATAATTCAAATTCAAGGCATTAAATACACACCATAAGTTCTATATTAAAAATTTATATGTATACACAGTAAGAAATTCATTTCAGCTTTTTTAAATTGTTGGTTATAGTTCCTGGTTTAAGTTATGGAGATACATGATCAGCAAAATGTTATTTTTATTAATAAAATAAACATGATCCATGCCTGCATGACATAGGAATACTAAAAGGATCATGTACTCCATTAATGTTTAGTAGTTTTTAGATTTCTTAATTATGTACTCCAAATTTTCACTGGCGTAAATCACTTATCTAAATAACTCAGGAATTAATAATGATTTTGGGGTAAAATTGTATATGAATGTACACGAAACAGGATAAAATTTGACATAGACATAGTCACGTCATGCTGATTTTTGAAGTTTTTTTATTTTTTTGGAACTCACTTCGCCATTTAAATCTATCTATCTATCTATCTATCTATCTATCTATCTATCTATCTATCTATCTATCTATCTATCTATCTATCTATCTATCTATCTATCTATCTATCTATCTATCTATCTATCTATCTATCTATCTATCTATCTATCTATCTATCTATCTATCTATCTATCTATCTATCTATCTATCTATCTATCTATCTATCTATCAGAATGTTAAATCGAGCATGTTTTTCGATATACATATTTGGATAAGTTTAGGACCTGTCGAAAGTTCTTTGTAGTCGCAATTTTTACAGGTTATAATTAGAAAGTTTTCAAAAACAACTGGAAATTTAAATGCCGAATAATTACTTTCGTGAATCTCATTACGGTTTTCTAAAATACTTTATTATTTATTCCTGGCAAACTGAAATTCTGAAATGTCTTAACTTGTAACAAAAATAGTACTTTTTAAAAACTATAAACTGACTATAGACTAGACTAAAGGCTTTACTAGAGTCTAGACTATACTATAGCCTAAATAATATATGTACTTCAAGCTGGTTTATTGATTACTAAGTGGAATGTCTTCCAAAAGTTTATAAGTTAAAAAGAATATCGAAAATGTCTGTGGTTATTGCGATATTGTCGATATCAAAAAGTACTGAAAAAGTACCAAAGTACCTGATTCATTCACTTTTTTCATATTTTTGCAATATAATTAAAAAGTCATTTGTTTAAAGGAACTTCAATAAAGTTGTTTTTTATTTGATTTTCTTTTTAACTAAAAAAATACCATATAACATAAATAAAATTAGATTATTTTTCATTTTGTTGTTTTGCATTTGAGGGGAAAAACTAAATGTTTTCGTTTTCTTGTTTTTTCCTTTTTTTTTGTTTGTTTATAAACTAAGTATAATATAACATATATTTTAATGGTTTAACATAAAATCTAAAAACTAAAATAAAAATGTATTTTTGCTTTTATTATTGTTATTAAATATTATTAATCATTATATTATTATTAACATTACATTTTTTTTCGTATGCATGTATATAAGGACAAATTGGTATTTTATAAGTATGTATAACAGTAAGTATAACAAGTTATTTTTTTCTTTTCATTTATATTTTAGATCTATAAAAAAGAAACAAAATTAAAAAAAAATTATAGATCTAATAAAGATCACAAAATGTTAAATTATAATTATTAAACAATAATAATAATAATAAAAAAATGAAATTTTATAGTTTTTTATAAAATATAAAGAGCGCAAGAGTTTTATAAATTACTAAATTAAATAATGATTAATACCAAAAAGAAAAGCTTTCTTCAAAATATAATTAAATTTCTAAAAGAAACTTAAAAAACTAATTCGTGCGTTTTGGAAACGTTTATAGTTTAGTTCTAATTATTTTTTTTTATAAAAAAGCCAGTTTTTAAGTTTTGTGCTTCTTTTAAACTAAAATTTAAGTTTATTCAATAGTTCAATAATAATTTCGTTGGTATGTTTTTTTTTTGCTTTTGTTTTCATTTACAGATTTTTTTGTTTTGTTTTGAGAAAGCAG